>NC_134688.1:424593029-424710529 GCF_050947455.1 Rhinoderma darwinii
GGGTGCGTGAAAATCACGCCCAGCACTTCCGCAGCAGTATAAACTATGAATGAAAACAGAAAAGCACCACGTGCTACAAACATACAAACAGAGTGTCATATTGATGGCGGCTGCGCGAAAATCACGCAGCCACGCATCATACGCTGCTGACACACGGAGCTGTTATGGACCTTTTGCATGCGCAAAATGCCACGTTTTTTGCGCGCGCAAAAAGCACACGCTTGTGTAAATCCGGCCTTAGGGTAGGAACACACTAGGCATGAACACTGCGGATTTTATGCAACACATTTTATTGCAGAAAATCCGCAGCGTATTACAGTCGCAGCAGAGAGGATGAGATTTGAACAAATCTCATCCACACACTGCAAAAAAAATTTGACCTGCAGTGTGGCTTTTTGGCTTTTTAAGCCGCAGCATGTCAATTTATTCTGTGGAATCGCTGCTCCTCTGTTGCGGAAATGCTGCGGTTCTGCCGCAAAAATCACAAATGAGAAAAAAAAAGGCACTTTTTAAAATTGATAAAAAAGTTTAGACTTACCCCGGCCGTAGTTTAGGTGACGCGATCCTCTATTCTTAGCGCAGCCCGGCCTCCTGTCATGACGTTTCATTCCATGTGACTGCTGCAGCGGTCACATGGTCTACAGCGTCATCTCAGGAGGCGGGGCTACGTTCAGAAGAGAGAGATGCGTCACCTAAACTATGGCCGGGGTAAGTCTTCCCTGCAGGATTCCCGCAGCGGACATGCCTCACCAAACCTGCGCCACTATTTGGTGCGGTTTTGCTGTCGGAATTCCCTGCGGCTACCGGGGCGGATAAGCTGTATAGTTTTACTCAGCATATCCGCCTAGTGTGTTCCTTATGATGCCGCTCCTGGAGCTGCTGCCAGTCTCTAAATAGGCAGTTGGTCCAGTAGAATTTGGAATTATTTTTTTTGTGAACCAGCTTAAAAAAATACAGAACTTTTGTGTTAGGGCCTGTTCACATCACCGTTCGCTTCCGTTCCGGGGTTCCGTTTGAGGTTTCCGTCGGGTGAACCCCGCAACGGAAAGTGAAAGTGACAGCACAGCTTCCGTTTCAGTCACCATTGATCTCAATGGTGACGGAAACATCGCTAATGGTTTCCGTTCGTCACCATTCCGGCTGGTTTTCGGACAGAATCAATAGCGTAGTCGACTGCGCTAATGGTGACGGTGACGGAAACGGAAGCAGTTTTGTATTGTTTTAAGCTGGTTCACAAAAAAAAATAATTCAAAATTCTACTGGACCAATTGCCTATTTAGAGACAGGCAGCAGCTCCAGGAGCGACATCATAAGGAACACACTAGGCGGATATGCTGAGTAAAACTACACAGCTTATCCACCCCGGTAGCCGCAGGGAATTCCGACAGCAAAACCGCACCAAATAGTGGCGCAGGTTTCGTGAGGCATGTCCGCTGCGGGAATCCTGCAGGGAAAAAAAAGTTTAGACTTGCCCCGGCCGTAGTTTAGGTGACCGCTGCAGCAGTCACATGGGATGAAACGTCATGACAGGAGGCCGAGCTGCGCTAAGAATAGAGGATCTCGTCACCAGGACTACGGCCGGGGCAAGTCTAAACTTTTTTATCAATTTAAAAAAGTACCTTTTTTTTTTCTCATTTGTGATTTTTGCAGCAGAACCGCAGCATTTCCGCAACAGAGGAGCAGCGATTCTGCAGAATAAATGGACATGCTGCGGCTTAAAAAACCACACTGCAGGTCCATTTTTTTTGCAGCGTGCGGATGAGATTTGTTCAAACCTCATCCACTCTGCTGCGACTGTGATACGCTGCGGATTTTCCACAATAAAATGTGTTGCATAAAATCCGCAGCGTTCATGCCTAGTGTGCTCCTACCCTAAGGCCGGATTTACACGAGCGTGTGCTTTTTGCGCGCGCAAAAAACTTGGCATTTTGCGCATGCAAAAGGTCCATAACAGCTCCGTGTGTCAGCAGCGTATGATGCGTGGCTGCATGATTTTCGCGCAGCCGCCATCATTATGACACTCTGTTTGTATACAGAAAAGCACGTGGTGCTTTTCTGTTTTCATTCATAGTTTATACTGCTGCGGAAGTGCTGGGCGTGATTTTCACGCACCCATTGACTTCAATGGGTGCGTGATGCGCGAACAATGCACAAATATCGGACATGTCGTGAGTTTTACGCAGCGGACACACGCTGCGTGAAAATCACTGACAGTCTGCACGGCCCCATAGAGTAACATAGGTCCGTACGAAACGCGTGAAAATCACGCGCGTTGCACGGACGTATTACACGTTCGTCTGAATAAGCCCTAACAATAAGGCCCAGTTCACAGAGTTTTTGGGCCTTGATATTGACTCGGACACTGCGTCAGAATCAGCACCAAACAACTTCCAAAACCGCCTCCCATTGATTTAATCTGAAATTAATGGGAGCCAGTCGCGGAAAAAAGAAAAAGCAGCACGTCCTTTCTTGCCGCTGTTCCGCCTCTGACCTCCCATCGAAATGATTTGGAGGCAGAAAATGCATTTTTCGCTGCATTTTTTGTCTGCTGTCCTCAATCGCCGCGGGCAAAAAATGCGGCAAGAGAGTGTGGGTAAGTCAAAATCTGCCTCAAAATTCGGTGCGTGGTTCCAGTCGGTCGCCGGTGCGCGCTCGTGGACGCATGCGTTGTTGGTCGCGGGTGCGTGCGGTCGCCGGTGCGCGCTCGCGGACGCTCGCGAGTGCACACGCGCGGTAGTTTGCGAGTGCGCACGTGTGGGAGTTTGCGGGTGCGCGCGATCGGTCGCGCAGGCGGTGTTTGACGGCCCCCATGATGAGAGGGGGGGCCCCGCAGCTCATGACATTCTTTTGGTGAAAAAAACGGGCCCCATTGCTGGGGCCTAGTTTTTTTTCTACCAAAAGCAAGTCGCGGCAGTTGCCGGGCCCCCCTTTCATTTAGGTTTGGCCGGGCCCCTCACATCAGTACCCCTAACACCCCCCTGATGTCGGCCCTGGGTAGCATGATATAGTGCTGGACGGAGTACCGTTAACAGGCGGTGCCACGGTAGGGGAGCCCAGAAAATTTAGCTGTATGGGGCCCTGAAATTCCTGATGGCGGCCCTGTGTGCGTACATCGGGGCGTTTTTAATACTTTTACTAGCTGGGCGCTCTGATGAGAAGTATCATCCACTTCTCTTCAGAACGCCCAGCTTCTGCCTGATCACTGCTGTGACGTCACTCACAGGTCCTGCATCGTGTCAGACGAGCGAGGACACATCGACACCAGAGGCTACAGATGATTCTGCAGCAGCATCGGCGTTTGCAAGTAAGTAGCTACATTGACTTACCTGCTAACGCCGAGGCTGCTGCAGAATCAACTGAAGCCTCTGGTGCCGATGTGTCCGACACGATGCAGGACCTGTGAGTGACGTCACACATCTGCACTGCCAGAAGCTGGGCGGTGAAGAGAAGTGGATGATACTTCTCATCAGAGCGCCCAGCTAGTAAAAGTATTAAAAAACGCCCCGATGTACGCACATAATACACGCCCACTTGGACTTTTACTTTTAAACACACCCACTTGGACTTTTGCAAGCCTCATTTGCATAACTACAAAAATGGTCATAACTTGGCCAAAAATGCTCGTTTTTTAAAAATAAAAACGTTACTGTAATCTACATTGCAGCGCCTATCTGCTGCAATAGCAGATAGGGGTTGCAAAATCTGGTGACAGAGCCTCTTTAAGTCCCAGAGCTGGAATATACATCTTTCAGACATTTATGGCATATCCTGTGTATATGTCATATGTGTATATGTCATAAATATCTAAGGTAGGAATAACCCTTTAATGGAAAGAGCTCCTGTCAGGACACCACACATGGTTTAAAGGGAATGTGTCGCTAGAAAAAAATATATATTTTTTTTAGTTAAACTGTTAGTATATAAATGATGACACATTGTTCTAATTTTTTTAATTTTTTTCACATGTCAGGAAATATTATAAATTAGATTCTAATTTATAACATTTCCATGTGCTGGTCACTAGAAGGAGCAATTCCCAAAATTGCAGCATTGGCATGTGGTAAAGCAACCTCATTGCTTTATGCTGCAAAATTGGAGAAGACACACTCGCTCTAGTGACCTCAAACAATCCCCCCTCCTTTATCCTGGCTAGTGCCAGGAGAAAGGAGGGGGTTGAATGTTCAAACCTCCTACACTGTGTGCCGCCATTTTTTGAGCGAATGCACAGTGTAGGAGGATTAGATACAGTGGTAATCAGACAGTATAACACGAACATACACACACATCACATACACAAACATAACTTACCTGCTCCAGCCGCCGCCGCTGTCGCTGCCTCTGCTGCTAGTCCTTGCTTCTGAACATATGGACGGAAGCCGCGACCGTAAGTAGTCAGCGTACTGTCCGGCCGCGGCTTCCGGTCCACATGAAAATGGCGCCGGATGTCGCTCTGCCGAAGACCTTCCTTTTGGACTGTGTGGGAGCGGCGCATGCACCGTTCCCACATAGACGACGTACGCTGTAGTGAGTGGAACGGCTCCCGTTCACATTCTCTATGGGGATGTATGTGCCGTATTCCATCTCTGGATGTGTCGTTAATCGACACATACAGAGATGAAAAAAAAAATGGCAGCCCCCATAGAGAAGTAAAAGAAAGAAAAAAGAAAAAAGTACAACACAAAAACACAAATAAATAAAATTTATTTTAATGACAAACTAAAAGCAATAACATATATAAAAAAAAAACATTTCGTGACACCTTCCCTTTGAGGCCCTTTTACACAGGCCAATTAGGGGTTTTCCGGAACTAAACAATCCAATCCAGTTAAACTAACCAATGGCAAACAAATCTTTTTGCAATATACTTACTTTTGATCCGATGTTCCTAGCAGGGTATCGCATCTTTTGTCACCTGATTCCTCGCTAATCTGAAATCCAACCTTCCTCCTCAGCCCTGTCCATAAGCTCTAACTTCCGTTTTCCTGTTGTCTGAGTGTACGGTCACGTCATAAATGACGTAACTGGACACAGTGGTTGGGTGCAGGGGCGTAGCTAAAGGCTCATTGGCCCCGATGCGAAAGTTCTTATTGGGCCCCCCCCGCAAACTTCTCATGGCTGACGGTCCGCAGCTTTCAGCTGCATCGCTGGGTCTCCTAAGTGACCCAACAATGCAGCACTAGCAGCCAGGGGCGTCACTAAGGACTTAAAAGGTCAGGGGAAATAGCCCCAATACATATGTGTCCGCCCCAAAAAATGAGTGTGTGTGTGTGTGTGTGTGTGTGTGTGTGTGTGTGTGTGTGTGTGTGTGTGTGTAGATAAGATACACCCTATCTATAGCACAATGACCCTATAAACTATGGATAGGATTAGATACATTGGCTCAGCAGACAGTATCACATATGATAGGATTAGATACAGTGGCCCAGCAGACAGTATCACACATAATAGGATTAGATACAGTGGCTGAGCAGACAGTATCACACATGATAGGATTAGATATAAGGCCCAGCAGACAGTTTCACACATGATGGGGTTAGATACACAGCTCAGCAGACAGTATCACACTGTTATGGCCGGAAGGAGGGGAAAGGGATAAGTGAGCCCTAATCTACCCACCGCCCTGTCCCTGCCTACTTGCAACGACCCGCCCTAGGCGACGGGGTACAACTGGGCGGCGGTCCCTACGCTAACTAAGTGCAAGGGAATACAAACAGGGAACAAGCAAGGGAAGGGGCAGTAGCCCACGGAACACCGTGAGGAAACCAGAGTGGTCAACGAGCCAGTCAGAATCAGGATGTCACGAAGTACACAAACGCAGAGCAAGGAGCAGTAAGCAAGCCGGGGTCAGAGCGAAGCAGGATAAGCAGGAGCTGAAGCAAGGCTGAAGCAAGGCAGTAGCAGGCTGGAGCAAGGCTGTAGAAGGGCCAGGAAACCAGGAAGAATCACAAGCAATGAGGAAGAGAAAACGGCAGGTATAAATGGACAGGGGACGGAGCTAACTCCGACTGACCAGGCCGCGATAGGCTCTCCCACTCCTGAGCCTGCCACCCTGATTGGTGGGAGCCGGAGTCAGTCTAAGAGGTCCGGCCTCAGGTGTCGACTGATTAATCCTGGGAGTATCCACAGAAGTAGTGCCTGGCAGATCCTTTACAGTACCCCCCCTTTTATGAGGGGCCACCGGACCCTTACTAAGAGGACCTGGTTTAGTGGGGAAGAGAAGGTGGAACCTCCTGACCAATACCCCAGCGTGAACATCTCGAGCAGGTACCCAAGTCCTCTCCTCTGGCCCGTATCCTCTCCAATGGACCAGGTACTGGAGGGAGCCCTGGACCATCCTACTGTCCACAATCTTGGCCACCTCGAATTCCACCCCCTCAGGGGTGAGAATGGGAACAGGAGGTTTCCTCGAGGGGGACCAGGACGGGGAGCAGCGTTTAAGGAGGGAGGCATGAAAGACGTCGTGTATGCGAAAAGATGGGGGCAGCTACAGACGGAAGGATACAGGGCTGAGGACTTCAATGACCTTATAAGGCCCAATAAATCGGGGAGCAAATTTCTTGGACGGGACCTTAAGGCGCAAGTTCCTAGATGATAACCATACCAGATCCCCGACGATAAACCGGGGGTTAGCACAACGTCTTCTATCAGCCTGAATTTTTTGTACGCTCTGAGACGCCTCTAGGTTCTTCTGAACCTGGGCCCAGACTGTGCACAGTTCCCGATGAACGACCTCTACCTCGGGATTATTGGAACTACCAGGAGAAACGGAGGAGAACCGTGGATTAAACCCGAAATTACAGAAAAACGGGGAGACCCCTGACGAGTTACTGACCCGGTTATTCAGGGAGAATTCGGCGAGGGGAATGAATGAGACCCAATCAAATTGACAGTCAGAGATGAAACACCTTAAATATTGTTCCAGGGATTGATTAATCCTCTCCGTTTGCCCATTAGTTTCGGGATGGAAGGCGGAGGAGAAGGACAGATTAATCTCCAACTTTTTACAAAAGGCTCTCCAAAATAATGAAACAAATTGTACCCCTCTGTCAGAAACGATATTGACTGGGACCCCATGGAGACGCAGAATGTGTTTAACAAACAAAGAAGCTAACATCTTGGCGTTAGGTAGTTTCTTAAGGGGCACAAAGTGGCACATCTTGCTGAAGCGGTCTACTACCACCCACACCACCGATGTTATGGCAGGAAGGAAGTGAAGGGAAAAAGTGAGCCCTAATCTACCCACCGCCCTGTCCCTGCCTACTTGCAACGACCCGCCCTAGGCGACGGGGTACAACTTGGCGGCGGTCCCTACGCTGACTAAGTGCAAGGGGATACAAACAGGGAACAAGCAAGGGAAGGGGCAGTAGCCCACGGAACACCGTGAGGAGACGGAGTGGTGAACGAGCCAGTCAGGATCAGGATGTAGTGGAGTATACAAACGCAGAGCACTGAGCAGGAAACAAGCCAGGGGCAGAGCGAAGCAGGATAAGCGGGAACTGAAGCAAGGCAGAAGCACGGCAGAAGCAGGCTGGAGCAAGGCAGCAGTGGGGCCAGGAATCCAAGAAGAATAACAAGCAATGAGGAAGAGAAAACGGCAGGTATAAATGGACAGGGGGCGGAGCTAACTCCGACTGACCAGGCCGCGATAGGCTCTCCCACTCCTGAGCCTGCTACCCTGATTGGTGGGAGCCGGTGTCAGTCTAAGAGGTCTGGCCTCAGCTGTCAACTGATTAATTCTGGGAGTATCCACAGACGTAGTGCCTGGCAGATCCTTTACAGTACTCCCCCTTTTATGAGGGGCCACCGGACCCTTACTAAGAGGACCCGGTTTAGTGGGGAAGAGAAGGTGGAACCTCCTGACCAATACCCCAGCGTGAACATCTCGAGCAGGTACCCAAGTCATCTCCTCCGGCCCGTATCCTCTCCAATGGATCAGGTACTGGAGGGGGCCCTGAATCATCCTACTGTCCACAATCTTGGCCACCTCGAATTCCACCCCCTCAAGGGGGAGAACGGGAACAGGAGGTTTCCTCGAGGGGGACCAGGACGGGGAGCAGCGTTTAAGGAGGGAGGCAGCAGTGGGGCCAGGAATCCAAGAAGTATAACAAGCAATGAGGAAGAGAAAACGGCAGGTATAAATGGACAGGGGGCGGAGCTAACTCCGACTGACCAGGCCGCGATAGGCTCTCCCACTCCTGAGCCTGCTACCCTGATTGGTGGGAGCCGGTGTCAGTCTAAGAGGTCTGGCCTCAGGTGTCGACTGATTAATTCTGGGAGTATCCACAGACCTAGTGCCTGGCAGATCCTTTACAACCGACTTGCCTTGAGATGGAGGCAAATCGGTGATAAAATCCATGGAGATATGGGTCCAAGGTCTCTGGGGAATGGGCAAAGAACGTAGAAAGCCCGCAGGTCGGGACCTGGGGGTCTTAGACCTAGCACAAACCTCACAAGCGGCGACGTAGGCCCTAACGTCTTTAGGCAACCCAGGCCACCAATAGTTTCTGGCAATGAGGTGTTTGGTACCCAGGATGCCAGGATGACCAGATAGTGCGGAGTCATGCTTTTCCCTAAGTACCCTTAGCCGGTATTGCAGGGGGACAAACAGCTTGTCCACAGGGAGGTTCCCGGGAGCTGAACCTTGATCAGCCGCAATATCAGAGACTAAATCAGAATCAGTAGCAGAAACGATTATACCAGGAGGTAAAATACAAGCAGGATCCTTCTCCGAAGGAGGGTTGGCCATGAAACTACGCGACAGTGCATCAGCCTTAATAATTTTGGACCCAGCCCTATAGGTAACCAAAAAGTTAAATCTGGTAAAAAATAGCGCCCATCGAGCTTGTCTCGGATTAAGCCTCCGGGCAGATTCTAGGAAAACCAGATTCTTGTGGTCGGTAAGGACCGTTACCTGGTGTCTGGCCCCCTCCAGGAAGTGACGCCACTCTTCAAAAGCCCATTTAATGGCTAAAAGTTCGCGGTTGCCAATATCATAGTTACTCTCCGTGGGCGAAAACTTCCTGGAGAAGTAGGCACAGGGGCGGAGATGGGTGAGGGACCTGGTACCCTGGGACAAGACAGCCCCCACTCCCACCTCGGACGCGTCAACCTCCACGATAAATGGCTCCCTTTGGTTGGGCTGAACCAGCACTGGGGCCGAGATAAAGCACTTCTTGAGGGTCTCAAAAGCCTGGACGGCCTAGGGAGGCCAGTGGAGGACATCAGCACCCTTGCGAGTGAGGTCCGTAAGAGGCTTAGCGACGACCGAGAAGTTGGCAATAAATCTCCTGTAATAGTTAGCGAACCCCAAAAAACACTGTAGCGCCTTCAGGGAGGCAGGTTGGACCCATTCCGCCACAGCCTGAACCTTGGCAGGGTCCATGCGGAATTCATGAGGAGTGAGGATTTGACCCAAAAATGGTATCTTCTGTACCCCAAACACACATTTTTCGGTTTTAGCAAACAGATTATTTTCCCGGAGGACCTGGAGCACCTTCCTGACATGCTCCACGTGGGAGGACCAGTCCTTGGAAAACACCAGTATGTCATCAAGGTACACTACAAGAAAAATTCCCAGGTAATCTCTCAGAATTTCATTAATAAAATTCTGGAAGACAGCAGGGGCATTACACAACCCAAAGGGCATGACCAGGTATTCGAAATGACCTTCGGGCGTGTTGAACGCAGTCTTCCACTCATCCCCCTCTTTGATGCGGATAAGGTTATACGCCCCCCGTAGATCAAACTTAGAGAACCATTGGGCCCCCTGAACCTGATTAAAAAGATCCGGAATCAAAGGAAGGGGATACTGGTTCCTTACAGTGACCTTATTCAAGTTACGATAGTCAATGCACGGCCTAAGACCACCATCCTTCTTCCCCACGAAGAAGAAGCCAGCACCTACAGGAGAAGTAGAGGGGCGAATGTAACCCTTGGCCAGGCATTCTTGGATATATTCCCTCATGGCTTCACGTTCAGGACATGAAAGATTAAATATCCTACCCTTAGGAAGCTTAGCACCTGGTACCAAATCGATAGTGCAATCGTAATCTCTATGAGGGGGCAACACCTCGGAGGCCTCCTTAGAGAAAACATCAGCGAAGTCCTGAACAAACTCAGGTAGCGTGTTTACCTCCTCACGGGGAGAAATAGAGTTAACCGAAAGACATGACGTCAGGCATTCACTACCCCATTTGGTGAGATCCCCAGTATTCCAGTCAAACGTGGGATTATGCAACTGCAACCAGGGAAGACCTAATACCAGATCGGACGATAATCCCTGCATCAACAGTACAGAGCACTGCTCCAAATGCATGGAGCCAACAAGGAGTTCAAAAACAGGAGTATGCTGAGTAAAATAACCATTAGCAAGAGGAGTGGAGTCGATACCCACTACCGGGACAGGATTAGGCAAATCAATACAAGGCATTTTTAGAGACATAGCAAATTCCACAGACATGATATTAGCAGATGACCCTGAGTCCACGAAGGCACTGCCGGTGGCAGACCGACCACCAAACGAGACCTGAAAGGGAAGCAAAATTTTATTACGTTTCATATTAACGGGAAATACCTGTGCGCCCAAGTGACCTCCCCGCGGAAGTTTTTCCGGCTGCTTATTCTTGCGCCTGGGACAGGTGTTCAGTTGATGCTTGTCATCCCCACAATAGAAGCAGAGACCATTCTTCCTGCGGAACTCTCTACGTTGTCGGGGGGACACGGAGGCCCCGAGTTGCATAGGTACCTCCGAGTCTTCCGTGGAAGAGCGAGGAGACGGGACCTCGGGGGGAATCGCAGGGAAGTCAGAGGGGAAAACACTGAAACGTTCAAGCTGTCGTTCCCTGAGACGTCGGTCAAGTCGTACTGCTAAGGCCATAACCTGATCTAGGGAGTCTGAAGAGGGGTAGCTAACAAGCAGATCCTTCAGGGCGTTAGATAGGCCTAACCTAAACTGGCACCTTAGGGCAGGGTCATTCCACTGAGAAGCTACGCACCACTTTCTAAAGTCAGAACAGTATTCCTCAACAGGTCTCCTACCCTGTCGTAAGGTCACCAGCTGACTCTCTGCCAAGGCAGTCCTGTCAGTCTCGTCGTAAATGAGTCCGAGGGCAGAGAAAAAACGATCAACGGAGGAAAGTTCAGGGGCGTCAGGAGCCAAGGAGAAGGCCCACTCTTGGGGCCCCTCCTGGAGACGGGATATAATGATTCCCACCCGCTGGTTCTCGGAACCTGAGGAGTGAGGTTTTAGACGGAAGTAAAGTCTGCAACTCTCCCGAAAGGAGAGAAAAGTCTTACGGTCCCCTGAGAACCAGTCAGGTAACTTGAGGTCAGGTTCTAGAGGTGAGGCGAGGGGTGCTACTATGGCAGCGTCAGGCTGGTTGACCCTCTGAGCCAGGGCCTGGACCTGTAGAGAGAGGCCCTGCATCTGCTGGGTCAGGATCTCAAGGGGGTCCATGATAGAGTAGGGAAAAAGGGTAGACTAAGTATAGGGCTTGTGATTATGTTATGGCCGGAAGGAGGGGAAAGGGATAAGTGAGCCCTAATCTACCCACCGCCCTGTCCCTGCCTACTTGCAACGACCCGCCCTAGGCGACGGGGTACAACTGGGCGGCGGTCCCTACGCTAACTAAGTGCAAGGGAATACAAACAGGGAACAAGCAAGGGAAGGGGCAGTAGCCCACGGAACACCGTGAGGAAACCAGAGTGGTCAACGAGCCAGTCAGAATCAGGATGTCACGAAGTACACGAACGCAGAGCAAGGAGCAGTAAGCAAGCCGGGGTCAGAGCGAAGCAGGATAAGCAGGAGCTGAAGCAAGGCTGAAGCAAGGCAGTAGCAGGCTGGAGCAAGGCTGTAGAAGGGCCAGGAAACCAGGAAGAATCACAAGCAATGAGGAAGAGAAAACGGCAGGTATAAATGGACAGGGGGCGGAGCTAACTCCGACTGACCAGGCCGCGATAGGCTCTCCCACTCCTGAGCCTGCCACCCTGATTGGTGGGAGCCGGAGTCAGTCCAAGAGTTCCGGCCTCAGGTGTCGACTGATTAATCCTGGGAGTATCCACAGAAGTAGTGCCTGGCAGATCCTTTACACACACATTATAGGATTAGATACAGTGGCTCAGCAGACAGTATCACACATGATAGGATTAGATATAAGGCCCAGCAGACAGTTTCACACATGATGGGATTAGATACACAGCTCAGCAGACAGTATTACACATGATAGGATTAGATACAGTGGCTCAGCAGACAGTATCACACATGATGGGATTAGATACAGTAGCTCAGCAGACGGTAACACACATGATAGGATTAGATACAGTGGCTCAGCAGACAGTATCACACATGATAGGATTAGATATAGGGCCCAGCTCGCTGACATTGCGGCTCCAGCGCTGGACCCAGGAAAGGTAAGAATAATAATTGTTTTGCTTCTTTATGTGTTACTAATAATTTTTGTGTGTTTGTGTTTTTTTACAAGTTCGGTTGCTGGACTACTTCGGATTCGAGGACTTCAATTACAGCGTTTTTTTATTCTCAATAAAATGGTTAATGGGGGTTGTGTTTTTTTATTTCAATAAAATATTTTTTCTATGTACTTGTAATTTTTAAGCTTTATTATTATCACCTTAGTAATGGCCCCTGGCTGATTGACAACATCCATTACTAAGGCGGGGCTTAATGTTAGCAGGTGCAGAGGCTAACACTAACCCTCATTATAACCCCGGTACCCACCGCCACCAGGGGTACTGGGAAGAGCCGGGTACGAACCAGTACCCGACCATCTGTAGTGACGGCCAGGAACCGGGGCGGCCGCAGGCTGGTAGTATTAGGCTGGGGAAGGCCAAAACCAGTGGCTCCTACCACCCTGGTAATGATGCCTGCTGCTGCTGCTGTGTTGTATCTGGCTGGTTATGAAAATTGGGGGGGGGCCCCACATCGTTCCTTCCAATTATTTTTTATTTTATTTTTCTTAAATGACCTGGGGTCCCCCCCATTTTTCATAACCAGCCAGATACAATAAAGCAGCAGCAGCCTAGCATTACCAGGATGGGAAGGGCCACTGTTTCTGGCTTTTCCCAGCCTGATAATACCAGCCTGCAGCCACCCCATTGCCCGACCATCACTACAGATGGTCAAATACTGGATCGTACCCGGCTCTTCTCAGCACCCCTGGTGGAGGTGGGTACCGGGGTAATAGAGGGGGTTAGTGTTAGCCTCTGCTTCGGTTAACACTAAGCCCCGCCTTAGCAATAGACGCTGTCAATCAGCCGGCGGCCATTACTTAGGCGGTAATAATATAGTTTAAAAAAAAACACAAAGACATAGAAAAAAATATTTTAATGAAATAAAATAAAAAAACACACAACCCTCATTAACCATTTTATTGATAATAAAAAAAGACGTCATCAAGGTAGTCCTGGAATCCGACGTAGTCCAATGACCGAACCTGTAAGAAAACACACAAAAAACGATTAGTAACACATGGGCCCTGTATCTAAGCCTAACACATGTGTGATACTGTCTGTGGGACCCTGTATCTAAGCCTACCACAAAGTAGGCTTAGATACAGGGTCCAGCAGACAGTAATCTTATACAGTATAAGATTACTGTGTGCTGGGGCCCTGTATCTAAGCCTACCGTGTGGTAGGCTTAAATACAGGGCCTATCAGACAGGATCACACATGGGCCATGTATCTAAGCCTACCATGTGCTTATGTAAGATGCTTAGATACAAGGCCCAGCAGACAGCATCATACAATCTGTGATCCTGTCTCATGGGCCCTCTAAGCCTACAACATCGTAGGCTTAAAGGGGTTGTCCAGTCCCTAAACATTGATGGCCTATCCTCAGAATAGGCCATCAATAGCTGATGTGTCGGGTCCGTCTCCCGGGACCCGCCAATCAGCTGTTTTGAAGGGGCCGCAGCACTCGTACGAGAGCAGCTTCCCCTTCATTTCCCTTACTCGCTCACACTGTGAATCGCCGACACGGATTCACAGTGTGAGCAAGTGACCGAAATGAAGTGACCGGAATGAAGGGGAAGCAGCTCTCGTACGAGTGCTGTGGCCCCTTCAAAACAACTGCTGGCCGGACCCCGCCAATCAGCTTCAGCAGACAGGGATATTAATCTTACCCTCCTCTTCAGCCGCGGTGGAAGTTCTGTCCTGACTCTATCCAGGATCACGATGTTGTGTGCGGCGCATAGCGTTGTGATGTCAGGACCTCTGCTGCGCTCCGGAGCCAGGAAGGTAAGTACTGTCAGTTACTATAGTAACAGGGGCCCGCGGCCCGAGTTACTATAGTAACATTTTATTGATGTGGTGCGGGGAGCCGCGGGCCCCCATAGCTTCGGTGCCCGGTCGCAATTGCGACCGCTGCAACCCCTATAGCTACACCACTGGTTAGGTGTTGTACAATGTACTAATCCTCCTATTCAGAGCAGTGCTCTGTTATCTGTCGGCGCTTTGAATCATGGGATGTATAGTCTTTATTCAGTTCAGAAAACGGCCGGTCACAATAAACTTGCGATGTAAACAAACCGGAGAATAACCTCGGGAAAGCGTATAATGAAGAAAATTAAACATATACACCGTGTTCCAAATTATTATGCACATTGGATTTAAGTGTCATAAACATTTAATTATTAGTTTTTCAATTAAACTAATGGATGGTATTGTGTCTTAGGGCTCTTTGGATCATTGTAATCAATCTCAGACACCTGTGATAATTAAGGAAAACTACTTAAGAAGGACGTTCCACATTATTAAGCAGGCCACAGGTTTCAAGCAATATGGGAAAGAAAAAGGATCTCTCTGCTGCCGAAAAGCGTGAAATAGTGCAATACCTTGGACAAGATATGAAAACATTGGATATTTCAAGAAAACGTAGGCGTCATCATTGTACTGTGAAAAGATTTGTGGCTAATTCAGAGCACAGACGGGTTCGTTCAGATAAAGGCATAATGAGGAAGGTTTCTGCCAGACAAATTAATAGGATTAGGAGAGCAGCTGCTTGCAAAGTAGCAAACAGGTATTTGAAGCCGCTGGTGCCTCTGGAGTCCCGCGAACCTCAAGGTGTAGGATCCTCCAGAGGTTTGCAAGGGTGCATAAAGCTATTATTCGGCCACCCCTAAACAATGCTCACAAGCAGAAACGGTTGCAGTGGGCTCAGAAATACATGAAGACTAATTTTCAAACTGTGTTGCTTACTGATGAGCGCCGTGCAACCCTGGATGGTCCAGATGGATGGAGTAGTGGATGGTTGGTGAATGGCCACCATGTCCCAACAAGGCTGCGACGTCAGCAAGGAGGTGGCGGAGTCATGTTTTGGGCTGGAATCATGGGGAGAGAGCTGGTAGGCCCCTTTAGGGTCCCTGACGGTGTGAAAATGACCTCTGCAAAGTATGTAGAGTTTATGGCTGACCACTTTCTTCCGTGGTACAAAAAGAAGAACCGTGCCTTCCGTAGCAAAATTATCTTCATGCATGACAATGCACCAGCTCATGCTGCAAAGAATACCTCTGTGTCATTGGCTGCTATGGGCATAAAAGGAGAGAAACTCATGGTGTGGCCCCCATGTTCCCCTGACCTCAACCCTATTGAGAACCATTGGAGCATCCTCAAAAAAAATATCTATGAGGGTGGGAGGCAGTTCACATCAAAACAGAAGCTCTGGGAGGCTATTCTGACATCCTGCAAAGATATTCAAGCAGAAACTGTCCAAATACTCACAAATTCAATGGATGCAAGAATTGTGGAGGTGATATCAAAGAAGGGGTCCTATGTTAACATGTAACTTGGCCTGTTAAGTTTTTTTTGATTGAAAGAGCTTTTGATTTCTGTAAATATGACCTCCTGATGCTGCAAATTCAACAAATTACCATTTTAGTTCTCTTTACAACCTTTAAAATGTTTTGATCTCTGTTGTGCATAATAATTTGAAACAGTGTATTTTGAGTTTTTTACTTCTAAAAAAAAAATCTGTTATAATTAGGAGATTTGTTCAATTAAATTCGCATTATACTCCAATGGTTGATGGCTTGAAGATTATACTGACTGTCATTTGCATCGACTATTTAGGAAAATCAGTGAATTATAACATTTGCATAATAATTTGGAATGCAGTGTAAACAGGTGGGGAACATAGGTTTAACATAACTAGCAGATGTAAAGTTTTATTCAATTTAAAAAAATGGTGTCGGAAAACCCCTTTAAGGGTATGTGCACACACACTAATTACGTCCGTAATTGACGGACGTATTTCGGCCGCAAGTAGTGGACCGAACACAGTGCAGGGAGCCGGGCTCCTAGCATCATACTTATGTACGATGCTAGGAGTCCCTGCCTCGCTGCAGGACAACTGTCCGGTACTGTAAACATGATTATACTACGGGACAGTTGTCCTGCAGCAAGGCAGGGACTCCTAGCGTCGTACATAAGTATGATGCTAGGAGCCCGGCTCCTTGCACTGTGTTCGGTCCGGGACTTGCGGCCGAAATACGTCCGTCAATTACGGACATAATTAGTGTGTGTGCACATACCCTAAGGGTATGTGCACACGGTAGCAGGCTTTTACGTCTGAAATGACAGGCTGTTTTCAGGAGAAAACAGCTGCCTCGTTTCAGACGTAAATGCTCCTCCTTGCATTTTGCGAGGCTTCTCTGACAGCCGTAAATTTTGAGCTGTGCTTCATTGAGTTCAATGAAGAACGGCTCAAATTATGTCTGAAAGAAGTGTCCTGCACTTCTTTGACGAGGCTGTATTTTTACGCGTCGTCGTTTGACAGCTGTCAAACGACGACGCGTAAATGAGAGGTTGTCTGCACAGTACGTCGGCAAACCCATTCAAATGAATGGGCAGCTGTTTGCCGACGTAGTGTAACCCTATTTTCAGACGTAAAACGAGGCATAAAACGCCTCGTTTACGTCTGAAAATAGGTCGTGTGAACCCAGCCTAAGCCTTGGTGTCCCTGTGTCTGGAGTCTCAGCAGCAGCCTGTGAGTGAGTTGAAAGTTTCACACACTGACCCTTGTACTAACTAGTTGCTATATCTTAGGTTTTCTGTGCATTCAAGTCAGACATTGAGAGAGTGAACATTTCATATCCCTCTTGGCCCAGTTTTCGAGGCAGAAACCGCGTCGGAAACCATGCCAAAAAATGGCCAAAATCGCCTCCCACTGATTTCAATGGCAGGTGGAGGCTTTTTTATTCCGCAAGCGGAAAAAAAAAACTTGCGAGAGAAAAAAAGTGACATGCTCTTTCTTCAGGCGTTTCCATCTCTGACCTTCCATTGACATCAATGGGAGGCAGAGAAATCGGTTTTCGCTGTTTTTTTGCCCGCGGCGCTTAATGCCCATGGCTGAGAAACGCCACAAAAAACGCAACAAGGAGAGTGCAGGCAGGTCATTTTGAGGCAGATTTTTCTGCCTGCAAAAATCCCTGTGTGAACATACCCTTAGGGTCAGTTCACATATTGCGTAAATACTGCGGTTTTTCCGTAATAGAATTATTTGCGGAAAACCTGCAGCAGAATACAGTAGCAGCAAAGTGGATGAGATAAAACAAATCTCATCCACATGCTGAATAAATACTGAGCGGAAAAAAATTATCAGAAATTGACCTGCGGTGCAGAATTTTATTCCGCAGCATGTCAATAGTATTTGCGTAAACGCTGCTTATTTATTGCGGGTTTTGCCCTTTGAATTCAATGGGGAGGTAAATACCGCAACAAATAGCAGTGGTTGTGTTTTTTGCGGTGGGTTGGCAGAGATTCCACCACAAAAAACGCAACTCAGAAAAAAAATAATCTCTCATAATTACCCAGAAGTCTGTGTTCCTACCTCCAACGCGGCCTCCTGGGATGACGCTTCATCCCATTTGACCGCTGCAGCCAATCACAGGATGACATCAGAGGGCCGGCCTCCTGGAATGACGCTTCATCCCATGTGACTGCCGCTGCAGCTAATCACAGGCTGCAGCGGTCTCCTGGGATGAACCGGCTAAGTGCTGCAGTTTTCCGCAGTAGACATCCGGGCGATAAACTGCACCACAGTTTGGTGCGGTGTTTCGCCCGGAATTCCCTGCGGTGCACAGGGCGGATACGCTGCGTGCTATTACGCAGTGTATCTGCCCCGTGTGAACTCTTGCCCGGAATGCCCACTGTGGAAAACTGCAGCACTTAGCCAGGCTGGCCTCCTGGGATGACATTTCATCCCAGGAGACCACTGTAGCGGCGGTCACATGGTATGAAGCGTCATCCCAGGAGGCCGGCCCTCTGACGTCATCCAGGCCGGCCTCCTGAGATGTTGTTTCATCCCATGTGACCGCCGCAACAGCCTGTGATTGGCTGCAGCGTCGGTCACATGGGATGAAGCATCATCCCAGAAGATTGGCGCTCTGACGTTATACAGGCCAGTCACATGGGATGAACCGTCATCCCAGGAGGCTGCGCTGGAGGGAGGAACACAGACTTCTGGGTAAGTATGAGATTTATTTTTTTCCTGAGATGCGTTTTTTGTAGCTGGAATTGCTGCGAACGAGCAGCAAAAAAACGCAACAACCAGTGGCGTAACTACCGCTATAGCAGCCGTAGTGGCTGCTACGGGGCCCGCGGCATGAGGGGGCCCGTGTCACCTGCCGGCGCGGGCCCCCACCATGGCCGGAGGCTCCGCTAGCAGCCGCTTTGGCTACTACAGCAGGACGCCACTGAACACGACTACGGCAGAGCAGGGAGGTATCTCCCCGCTCTGCCATTAAACAAAAGACATGTATCCCCTATCCACAGGACAGGGGATACATGTGTGATCGCTGGCAGCGATAGGGAGAACGGGGGACTGAAAGTCTGTGTCGGCAGCTCCGTAGAAATGAATGGAGCGCCGGTCGCGCTTGTGCGCATGCGTGACCAGCGCTCCTTTCATTTTTAGTGAGCTGCGCAGACGCCGGAAGTCAGAGGTTAGTCATGGAGAACTTCAGGGGACTTTAGGTCCCCCGTTCTCCCTATCGCTGCCAGCGATCACACATGTATCCCCTATCCTGTGGATAGGGGATACATGTCTTTTGTCTTTTCACACTGTAAGTCGCATTTTTTTGGGGGGTTGGGGACGCGGTATGGCGTTCCCTACAGGGGGGGCTGTATAGCGTTCCCTACAGGGGGGGCTGTATGGCGTTCCCTACAGGGGGGCTGTATAGCGTTCCCTACAGGGGGGCTGTATGGCATTCCCTACAGTGGGGGCTGTATGGCGTTCCCTACAGGGGGGAGCTGTATGGTGTTCCCTACAGGGGGGGCTGTATGGCGTTCCCTACAGACCCCCCCTGTAGGGAACGCCATACAGACCCCCTGTAGATATCTACAGGGGTCTGTATGGCGTTCCCTACAGTGGGGGCTGTATGGCGTTCCCTACAGGGGGGAGCTGTATGGTGTTCCCTACAGGGGGGGCTGTATGGCGTTCCCTACAGACCCCCCCTGTAGATAACGCCATACAGTCCCCCCTGTAGATAACGCCATACAGTCCCCCTCTGTAGAGAACGCCATACAGCCCCCTCTGTAGAGAACGCCATACATCCCCCTGTGGATAGCGCCATACAGCCCCCCTGTAGATAGTGCCATACAGCCCCTTCTGTAGATAACGCCATACAGCCCCCTCTGTAGAGAACGCCATACAACCCCCCTGTGGATAGCGCCATACAGCCCCCCTGTAGATAACGCCATACAGCCTCCCTGTAGATAGCGCCATACAGCCCCCACTGCAGATAACGCCATACAGTCCCCCAGTGGATAGCGTCATACAGCCCCCCTGTAGATAACGCTATACATCCCCCCTGTGGATAGCGCCATACAGCCCCCTTGTAGATAACGCCATACAGCCCCCTGTAGATAACGCCATACAGTCCACCTGTGGATAGCGCCATACAGCCCCCCTGTAGATAACGCCATACAGCCCCCCTGTAGATAGCGCCATACAGCCCCCTCTGTAGATAACGCCATACAGCCCCCTCTGTAGATGGCGCCATACAGCCCCCCCTGTAGATAACGCCATACAGCCCCCTTTGTAGATATCTACAGAGGGGGCTGTATGGCATTATCTACAGGGGGGGCTGTATGGCGCTATCTACAGAGGGGGCTGTATGGTGTTATCTACAGGGGGGCTGTAAAAAAGGTACTATCTACAAGGGGGGGTTGTGTGACACCCAGGGGAGGGGGGGGGCCCAGTCAAAAGTTTGCTATGGGACCCAGTCTTTCCTAGTTACGCCCCTGGCAACAACTGCTATTTGTTGCTGGATTTACCTCCCCATTGAATTCAATGGGGAAAACCCACAACCAATAAGCAGCATTTACGCAAATACAATAGAATAAAATGGCGCACTGTAGGTCAATTTCTGAGCATTTTTTCCGATCAGTATTTACCCAGCATGTGGATGAGATTTGTTTTATCTCTTCCACTTTACTGCTACTGTATTCTGCTGTTTTTTCCGTCCGCAATTCCGGATGGAGAAAACGCAGCAATTCCGCTAGGTGTGGACAAACCCTTAGAGTGTGCTCACACGTGGCGGACTTGCATTGTATTTCCGCAGCGTATGAACCTACGCTCTGGACAACTTTACAATGTATGCCTTGTGGAAAAAAATTCTGCAATGCAAGAACTAGAGGAATCTGTCAGTGTTGCAGAATATTTTTCCCATAGGCATACATTGTAGTTTCCACAGCGTATTTTAACGCTGCGGAAATACAATGCAAGTATACCACGTGTGAGCCCACCCTCATAGACTGACCGATCCTGCAGTGAGGTTACACATTAGCACTTGTTTTGTTTGAGAAGTGCAACTCTGTGGTCTTACCCAATAAAAACTCCTATATATTCCGCCTGTGGTAGTTTGGAGTTCACACTCCCCACTATGGTCTACAAATACAGTATATTGTGCCTTACTCTCTGCAAAGCTGCTGTTGAGCAGGGGGCACACACAATGTTCATGCACAGGGGCCCTTTTGCAGTTTGTGTCCGTTATGCTGTGTGCTGTAACATTCCTTTATGTAGTTATAGAAAGGAAGTTCATATCAAAGGCTTAAACTCAGGAAATCTGTGAAGAGCAGTAGGAAATCGTTCTACCTAACAGGAAACCGAGAACTCTCACCCCATTCAAAGTGAAAATGCCAGATCAAGTTATCATGCAAATGACACTAACAATTTTGCTGACATAATAAAAACCATGATGATCAGCATTCCTACAGCGTGTTACTAAAAGTGCATACCATGCTCCAAGACCTGAAACTAAAGCCGTGATAACGGTGATAATGAACATAAAGACATTTGTAGTCCCAACAAGTCAGTGGTCCTGTTAGGATATGTTCACACTGAGTGTTTTCGGACGTTTTTCGAGCTGTAAACGCCCAAAAAATCGGAAGCAGAACGCCTCCAAACATCTGCTTATTGATTGCAATGGAAAAAACGTTCCGATGGGCCGTTTTTGTACGGGGCCGTTTTGAAAAATGGCCATGTAAAAGGAGTGCAGGTCACTTCTTGGGATGTTTTGGAGCTGTTTTTCATAGACTCTATTAAAAACAGCTCCAAGGTGGCTTGGACATGGCGGCGTGAGGCAGCACTGTTTCGGAGCTCCGGACACATCAGCTTACCTCATAGTAAATACTCACCCGGTACCGGACCTAAACGCCATGCCAAGGGGCAAATCTAAGCCCGGAACACCCAGAGCCTCCCGTGAACCCTCCTTGGTTCGTTTCGTGCAGCCAGCGCCAGCCCAGCAGCAGAAACCTGACGGCTGCGCTGCTGCAGGTGTCATGGCGTCCTCCACTGTCCCGACCACGTGCGTCCTGCCGGAGCTATCACAGGACTTTCCGGCAGCTCTCCTGTCGGCCTCTCCCTTGCCGGTAGTGCCATCCATGGGGGTTCAGGAGCTGGGCACACAAATGGACCGTACCCTAGCTGGCCTATGGGAGATGGTACGAGCACTCCCCACACGAGCTGACATGGCGGCGCACATGTCTCAGCTGGAGGAGAAACAGGCCAAAGCCTTGATGGAAGTCTCCCAATCTGTGCGCTCTTTAGACGACCGAGTCACTCGTCTAGAGAACAACAACCGGTCCCTAGCCTCTGAAGTGTCAATGCTCTCCACAACCGTGAGTAATCAGGCCGTGTGTCTGAAGGACTTTGCGTTTCATGTGGATGATATCGAAAACAGAGGCAGGCGCAATAATCTTGAGTTACGGGGGATCCCTGAGTCAGTGCCCTCAGAAGAGTTGCAGGAAGTGGTGTCCGCCATCTTTAATAAGTTGCTGAATCGTGCCCCTGGAGCGCCATTGGAGTTGGACAGGGTACATCGCACGGCGGGCCCTAGAATCAGGGACTTTGACCGCCCCAGAGACGTGATCTGTAGAGTCCATTTCCACAGACAAAAGGAGGACATTTTACGTAATGCATGGGACCGCGGTTCGGTCCCCTACTACGGGGCTGACGTCTTGATCCTGCCTGATGTCTCTCGCCCAACACTCTACATGAGGCGTATCGTTAAACCTCTACTGGATGCCACTAAGCGGGCAGGTGCCTCTTATCGGTGGGGCCACCCTTTTCATATAATTCTACGGAAGGCTGGCCAAACCTTTGCCGTTAAAACGCAGCTTGACCTCACGGAGGCCTTCCGATTCTTGGAGTCTGAGAGGGTCCCAGTCCCGGATTGAACCCTATCGCCTCCTCCATTACCGCCTAGGAGAGACCCGACGACTCAACCGAGACGACTGGAGCGGCTAGATGAGGGATCCAGATGCCCGGCGTGTAGCCCTCGCCTGGGAAACGACGTTTGAAGGGACTGAATGGCTCCTTGTTCCTTTTCTCCTTTACGGCTTGATCTCCGCCGGCTGAGTTCAATGTTACCAGTGTTCGTGGTTGTAGGCCTGAAGTTCGGTCTCATCGCATGACCCATGGTGCGGGCTGTTGTAGCGGCTTTACCTCCGTCGTAGGGCCATCAAGTACTAACGAGACTGTTGGACTTGTGGGTGGTGGAGGCCATGTTCTTAACATTACGTCATAAAGGAGGGGGTTTGGGTTATCTTACCGCCTGGGCCCTATGTTAGTTTGGGTTTTGGCTGTCATCCTGTTAATGCCTAAATATGACTTATGAAGTATACTGTCCGGGCGCTCCGGATGCCTTGTGTTGCTGTGTCTTTCTACGACTCCACTTTGTTGACCTGTGGTCTTGCTCGTCCTGTTTTTTGGGTCGTGCAACTCCCAGAAGTCCCTTGGAGCCTTTGGGCTCTTCTTTTTCACTTGCTTCTGTCCACTTCTTTGTCCCTTCTACCTTACCCTTTTACTCTCTTGTTTGACCCATTTCTCCCTCCCCGCTCCTTTCCCCTTATCCTCGGGGTCGTAACACCGTCCGTACTATGTCTAAATTAACTATTACTTCTCTAAATGTCCAGGGTCTGAATATATTGGAGAAAAGATCTTCACTGCTACGTCTTCTCTGGAAACAAAAGGCTCAGGTGGTCTTCTTACAGGAGACATTTTCCGCTCCGACCAGCTGCCGTCGCTCCGCAACTCGAGATTCCCAGATGTATACCACAGTTCCTCACAGGACTCTAAAACTAAGGGTGTATCCATTCTCGTAGCGAACTCAATACCTTGGAAATGTTTGGGATGTCACACAGATGACGTGGGACGATACATATTCGTGAAAGGTAAGATGGCAGACTGCACCATGACTTTTGCAAACATTTACCTACCGAACTCGGGTCAACTGACATTACTGGAGGAGGTCCTGACTGCATTAGACGACTTTGCGGAGGGGACGTTGGTTTTAGGCGGTGACTTTAATATGGCCCTGGACCCCAGAGTAGATACTACGTCAAACCAGCCTGCCGTTGCTAGACCCTTCACTCGTCGTCTACAGCGTTTGCTCCACTCACATCAATTGGTAGACCCCTGGCGCATACTACATCCACAAGGTAGAGATTATACCTTTTTTTCTCACCCGCACAATATGTACTCACGTATAGACTATATTCTGCTTCGACACCCCCAGCTTACACTTCTTTCCTCAGCCTCTATAGATTGCATATCATTTTCGGACCATGCCATGATCACTTTAACCCTGTCCCTCCCCTCCTTACACTCGACTCCGTGGCAGTGGCGTCTGAACGACTCATTACTTCAGGATCCTGCGGTCTTGGAGGAAGTGATGTCTGAACTCTGATTTTACTTGGACGCTAATGTTACGGCCGATTCTAACCCTCTTTCAGTCTGGGAAGCCCATAAATGCGTTATGAGAGGCGTTCTCATACGAATTGGCTCCAGACTCAAAAAGGAACGTGCAGCGGTATTCACAGACCTCGTGGGGAAAATACACGCCCTGGAACTCACTCATAAAAGGCTACTGGATCCAAGCACGGGTGCGGAACTAATAAGATTACGGGATAAACTGCGTACTTTGACACTATCGGCAGCCAAGGCCTCTCTCATTAAATGCCGTAGACACTATTTTGAATTTGGCAATAAGCCGAGTCGCACGTTAGCACGGGCTTTGCGGGCACAGCGGACGCGCACGTAGGTCCCTTGCATTGCTACACCTGAGGGCACAAAAGTACACTCGCCGGGTCAAATAGCGGAAACCTTTCGTTTCTATTATTTAAAGCTGTACAACCTAAGAGACACTGAAGGCATTCCTCTTCCCAATTCTAGACGGGACGCCATCAGATCTTATCTTCAATCCTCGGGATTACGTAAGATTCCGCAAGAGGCGGTGTCCAGCCTAGACACCCCGATTACGGCAGATGAGTTTCTTGCAGCTCTCAAGACCTCCCCTTCTGGTAAGGCGCCAGGGCCCGATGGTCTTTCTCTGGCCTACTACAAAAAACGTACTCCTCTCCTCACCAGTCCTTTTTTGGCGACCTTTAATTCCATTACAGAAGGTAGATCGCTGCCCACAGACACATTGAGGGCTCACATCACAGTAATCCCCAAGGAGGATAAAGATCCCTCCCAATGCGGTAGTTACCGGCCCATCTCCCTTCTAAATTTAGACTTAAAACTTTTGTCAAGGATTTTGGCTTTCCGAATCGCACCATTTTTATCGACAATAATTAATGGAGATCAGACGGGCTTTCTTCCTACGAGAGAGTCTAGAGATAATACCATTCGAGCAGTCAACATCCTCGGTCCCAGCGTTTTTGCTCTCCACCGATGCCGAGAAATCGTTTGACCGGATTAACTGTTCGTTCCTCCAGGAGAATTTATCTTATATAGGTCTGGGCCGGGGTATGCTCAGTTGGATTTTGAGTTTGTACTCCTCCCCCTCGGCACCGGTGAAGGTCATTCCTCCTCCTTTCCCATTT
Organism: Rhinoderma darwinii; assembly: GCF_050947455.1. NCBI lineage: Eukaryota > Metazoa > Chordata > Amphibia > Anura > Rhinodermatidae > Rhinoderma > Rhinoderma darwinii. The sequence goes on from NC_134688.1 coordinate 424,618,365, forward strand.
CTAAAGGATCCCGCCAGGGCTGTCCACGATCTCCTTTGATTTTCACGCTATGCTTGGAACCCTTCTTATGTCATGTCCGAGCCAACCCAGATGATGCGGGTGTCCAGGTGGAGGCCACGACCCACAAAGTCGCAGCATATGCGGATGACTTGTTATTTTTCCTCTCACGGCCCCGTATCTCGGTACCAAACCTGATGGCCGAATTCCAGTCATTTGCAGCGCTGTCTAACTTCAAAATTTATTTACAAAAATCAGAACGCTCTTAATGTCTCCCTCTCACCCCAGGAGGTGGCAGCCTTGGCGGATTCCTTCCCCTTTAAGTGGGCGACTAGTTCCATTAAATATCTAGGTATTCGGCTCACAAGTCGGCCCTCACACCTTTATTCCTGTAACTATCTACACATATTACGAATACTTCAGGGAGATCTTGAAAGATGGTCGAAAGGGACCTTTACTTGGTTCGGTCGTTGCGCCATATTCAAGATGAATGTGTTGCCTCGGCTGTTGTACATCTTTCAGGCACTCCCAATCTACATACCACGGCTTTTCTTTACCTCACTCTCTTCTCTAATGCTTAAGTTTATCTGGTCGAACAAACCCGCACGCATTGCACGAATGATTCTGACCCGCACGAGATTTGACGGTGGTTTGGGCCTGCCTGATATTCACCGCTACTATCAGGCGGCACATTTGACGCGTATTATAGATTGGTATAGACATGCCGGGTCCAAACCATGGGTTAAGTTGGAACAATCCTTCATATCCCTTCCTCTCACGGCGGCCCCGTGGCTACTGGATTAGTTACCAGCATCGGCCAGATCGCACTCTCTTATAGGTCCCACCCTGCGAGTTGCGGCGCAGGCGTTCAAACATATACGGATCTCCCCGTCACCGTCACCACTATACACAGTATTAGGCAATACCTCTTTTCAGCTGGGTTGTGAACCCGGGCCATTCTCCCGCAAACGTTTAGTAGGGGCGACACAGGCTCGCCATTATATCACCAATGGCAGTTGGAAGACGACATCTCAATTAGGCGGATCCGGGACACCTTCCGCTTTGGCAGACCTCCCAGCTCCGTCACTTTCTGTTATCTCTTGCGCCTGCGGCCGATTTCTCGCGTGATCTTACAGCATTTGAAATGCAATGCACAATGTCAGGCACGTCAGTCACGCCCTTTCGGTAAACTGTAGTCTCATAAATTCCCCAAAGGCAGACTCACACCCCTCATACTTGGCTAAGTGGGAGACGGATCTTGACATAAGTTTTACCGCGGATGAGCGTACTCGACTGTATACCTTGTAGACACTGAAGCGCCTAGGGAGAGTGTCAGGGACTGCAAGGGGTTAAGAAAGGATGGAACGGTTTAAAATAATGCCCAGGATCAGGATTGGTCAACAAGGGGTAAGAGGGGCGTGGTTAAGAAGATATAAGGCAGAGGTTTGGAGCAGGAAGCCCTCTTACCTTCAAGCTGCAGTGGAAGAAACACCTTTGCTGCTGCTGTGGAGATTCAGAGCGTGGTCGTTAAGAAGATGGCAGAAGAACTGTTGCGGAAGGTGGCACAGCGGGTAGCGGCAGAGGGGCCTGCCTGGCTGGAATCCCTGTTGGAGGAAGGAGAGAGGCGAGGAGCTGAGCGGGGCATGGAACAGTCGGGAGCGGCTACCCGAGGTAGGCCGCAGCGCGTTACACGCCCTCCGGTTAGACTAAGCCCTAGCCCTGTTGCTATGAGGGGTGCTGTGACTGCTGCACAGTCATGCGGTGGTCCCAGCAGGTCCCCTAGGCCTATGTCGACGGGTGCTTCGTCGGTCGATATAGTGCCCCCCTCCCCCCCGTCCACTCGTCGCGCTGGCGTCCTTCCCCATGGCGGTAAGAGGGCGGCTGTTAAACCGGCACGGGCACGGTACAACCCGCCTCGAGCTGCTGATGCGGGCGCGGAGGCAGCGGCCGACTATCGTGACAGTGGGGTGAATATGGCGGACTCAGGCGACTGGTCCGACATGGTCGCTTACCATGCGGCATGTTCACAGGAGCTGGGACTTGCTTCTGGGGCCTGTGTGCAGCCGGGGTCGGCGCCATCTTTCCCCGTGCTGTTCTCTACGCAGCCAGAATTGGCGGCGGGGGGAACAGGGGCGGGACGTCCTGGCAGGCGCAGTGCAGCCAGGACACAAGATGGCGGCGCACGAAAAAAGAAGATGGCGGCGTGTGCGGGGAGGCGGACGGTGAGCAAGCAGCCCAGCCAGGGGGCGGGGGCTTCTGCGGTGCCTGTCGCTTCTCCACCCCGGTCCCCCCCGGGCCCCTGTCAGCACGGATCAGGGGCAGGGGGGGAGTGTGCTAGGAAAGATAGGAGTGAGGGTGTTTTGGATGCTATTTGCCCTTCTCCTGCCTTGTCATCTTTCTCTCCTGCAGGTCCAAGAAGGGAGCGTTCCAGGCGAGGGAGGAAACGCCGGGCTGGTGGACATCGCCGGCACGGCCATCATGGACGTCGCAGGTCAGGTGACGGGAAGAGGCGTGGTCGACGGTATTCCTCGTCTTCCAGCGATGGTTTCTCCTCCTCGTCTGCGACGACGTCCGCATCATCCGGATCATGGAGGAGGTCGTCGAGGAGATCCTCACGGCCGCAGAGACGCAGTCGACGCCGGGAGGTGCAGCGCTTGTCGGTGGATCAGGAGCAGCTGTCCCAGGTTGTACCTCCCGCCGGGCCGGTGGAGGAGGTGCAGGCCGTGGTTCCAGTGCCGCGGCAAGTGGCTGAAGGACCCTCTGGAGTCGGTGGGACCTCTGGGAGCGGTGAGTCGGCCTGCGGTGACACATGGCTTAATAAACCTAATGCAGCGGGTGCGGATTTGATTTCTGTTTTAAAAGCCGTGGTGGCTGGGTTGAAAGTGAATGAGGGAACGTCGTGTCCCTCTGTGCCACCAGAGGGAGCTATGCCCCCGTCTGAGAAAGAGAATGCTTTAGGTAGTTTGACGTTTAGAGATTCATTGTTTTGTGGAGTCGCTCCTCTCGGGACTCATTTGTCAGCTGAGGTCAAGGACAAGATTTGGAGGAATGAATTTGTGGATATTTGGTCCTTGGCCTCGGTGGAGCAGGTGACTGTCGACAAGGAGCGGGGCTTTGAGAGAGGTTCGGATAGGAAAGCAAAAGTAGCGAAAACATTTGGCAACTGGGTACAGTGTTACGCTACACTGGCTCATGTTATTTGCCAACGCTATCCTGGGAAAGGGGCCGAGTTGTTTGTCTATTTTGACACAATTTTCAGCGCCCACAGGCTGCACGGTGGTGCGGCCTGGTGGCGATATGATGAAGAATTTCGGCGACGTTTGGCTTTGTCGCCTGATATTAGTTGGGCGACGAAGGCAACGGACGTGTGGTTGCAGCTTATTTTAGCGCAAGGGAGTAGGCAACAACGCCCCTTTCCCAGTGCGGCCGCAGCACCGGGCCCCGCCCCTGGAGTTGCGGCCGCTAGGCCCACAGGTGCCTGTTGGCTATACAATGAGGGCCACTGTCGTTTCTTTGCCACGTGCAAATTTCGACATGAATGCTCCATCTGTGGGGGCGCTCATTCGGCGCTCCGGTGTTTCCGGAGAGGTAAGCAGCCGGTCAAGGCACCTCCTTCCGGCGCAGCGGAGAACGCCGGTGAACGTGCTCGAGATGGGCCCATGGTTAGAGCGGTACCACAGGAGGCGGGAAGCAGAGGTGCTCACTAACGGGTTTTCGTTTGGTTTTGAGATTCCTTTTGAATATTCTGCGACATTGTCATTGGCTGACAATTTGAAGTCGATCAATGAGAATGTGGGCATTACGCGGCTAAAATTAGCTAAAGAAGTGGAATTAGGAAGAATGGCAGGTCCATTCAGCGAGCCGCCGTATACGAATCTGCGAGTTTCCCCCCTTGGTTTAGTTCCAAAGAAGGAACGGGGAAAGTTTAGGCTGATTCATCACCTTTCTTTTCCTCGCGGTGGTTCTGTTAATGACGGTATTTCTAGGGTGGAGGCGGCGGTTTCGTATACGTCTTTTGATGTTGCAGTAAGGTTGGTACAGGCGGCTGGACAAGGGGCGTTGTTAGCCAAATCTGATATTGAAGCGGCCTTTCGTTTGCTGCCGGTTCATCCGGAGTGTTTTCACCTGCTGGGTTGTTGTTTAGACAAAGGGTTTTACGTGGATATGTGCCTTCCTATGGGTTGTTCAATATCATGCAGTTACTTTGAGATGTTTGCGTCATTTTTAGAGTGGGTAGTTCGTTTGGAGTCTGGTTGTGACTCGGTCATTCATTATCTGGATGATTTTCTTTTTGTGGGCCCGGGGGGCTCTGGGTTGTGCAGCACGTTGCTGAGAGTGTTTCGACAGGTGATGTCGCGTTTCGGGGTACCTATTTCCGAGGGTAAGACGGAAGGTCCTGTAACGGTTTTGTCATTTTTGGGTATCGAAATAGATAGCGAGCGGATGATTTTTCGGTTGCCAGATGATAAATTGGCAAGGCTAGTGACGCAGGTTGACCAGGTCATGGGGTCGAAAAAAGTGACGTTAAAACAGTTACAGTCGTTAATGGGATTGCTGGTGTTTGCTTGTCGTATAATTCCAATGGGTCGTGTTTTTTCTAGGCGTTTGTCTTTAGCCACTAGAGGTATCTCGAAGCCAAATCATTTTATCAGGGTAACCTCTTGTATGAGGAAGGATTTGTTTGTCTGGCATTCTTTTTTGAGTTCGTTTAACGGGAGGTCGGTGTGTCAGGACGCTGAGTTGTCTAATGTAGATTTGGAATTATTTACGGATGCAGCCGGAAGTGATGGTTTTGGAGCAATTTTGGGCCGAAGTTGGTGTAGATCCCCTTGGCCCTTGCATTGGAGTGATTTGGGAGTCTTACGTAATTTAACGCTATTGGAATTGTTTCCTATTATAGTTGCAATAGAGTTATGGGGTAGCGTGATGGTGAATAAGAGGATTGTATTTTGGACAGACAACATGGCGGTGGTGCATGCGGTGAACGGGTTGTCGTCTAGTTCGTTGCCGGTATTAGATTTATTAAGACGGTTGGTTTTGAAGTGTTTGCGTTTGAATGTGTGGTTTCGTGCAAAACATGTTCCGGGTGTCAGTAATGTGATGGCTGATGCTTTGTCTCGTTCACAGATGTCCCGGTTTCGGGAATTGCACCCGGCAGCTTTGGCAGAAGGGGTGTCCCCCCCCCTTCACTTATGGGCCCTGGTCGAGGACAACTTATGAGACTGTTGAGGGGTTCGGTGGTACCGGCGACTTGGAAGAGTCATTGCAGAGCGTGGGATCGGTGGTTGGAGATTGCGGGGAATGACTTCCCATCACAGGAGGGGTGTCACCTGGACGTCACGTTAGCAAGTTTGGTACAAATACGTCAGGAAGGGGGTAGTGCGGCCACGGCGAGCAAGTTTTTAGCAGGAGTGGCCTTTATGTTAAAATTGTGGGGATGCAGAGATGTTACAAAAGAATTTGTAGTTCGGCAGTCTTTAAAAGGGTGGAAAAAAGAGGCGTGTTCAAGGGACACGAGGCGGCCAGTATCTTTTTCACTTTTGGGTCGGCTTCTAGCCGTTTTATGTTTTGTGTGTCGGGATGAATATGAAGTGTCCTTGTTCGGCGCGGCGTTTTCGTTGGCTTTCTTTGCCGCTTTGCGGGTTAGTGAGCTGGTTCCGCACAGAGTAAGTGCGAGCGGTGGTCTTCTCGGATCGGATGTAGTAACGTTGGGAGATTCTCTCAGGGTCTGTGTGCGGAGGTCAAAGACTGATGTGGTAGGAAAGGGGGCTTGGCTGTCGATTGGGAGGATTGGGGGGCAGTATTGCCCGGTAAAATGGGTCCAGGAATTCGTGTTGGTCCGAGTGCCCGGGACGCAATTCTTGATCCATCAGGATGGATCCGCGATGTCGCGTTTTCAATTTGAGGCGATTTTTAAGGCCGGCTTGAAGTATCTAGGTTTGCCGCCGGGCGAGTTTGGTACACATTCATTTAGGATAGGTGCGGCAACTGAGGCGGATGCCTTGGGCTTGGATTCAGCGGCTATCATGAGTCTGGGTAGATGGCGCTCTAATAGCTATAAGTCATATGTGCGACCTGATCTGGTTTTAAAGATGGTGTAAGCTGGAAGTTTTCATAAGAAAGGTCGCCCCCTCCCCTTCCCCCCCCCTCCCCTTCCCCCCCCCCCCTGTTTTTCCTTCCTGTTATATGGAGTGTTATGTTAACCCTGCCTGTAATTTTCATTTGACCGGAATGTAGCTTAATTTCTTTGTTAGGGTTGCGGCGCCCCCAAGTGTGGATCTTGGGGCATTCGTATGTGCATTGGGCAGCGGTTCGAGCGGGTCGAAGGCCATTAGGTCCGAATTTGGGCCTCGCACAGGCCGACGTCCATTGGAGAGGTGTCCGGGGATTACGGTGGGTGCAGTTACTGCCAGAAGTAGTGGCAGTTACAAGGCACACGTACGGACCTGTTGTCCTAATCATCCATGCGGGTGGAAATGATATCGGCCAAGTGAAAATGGCTGAGTTATTGTCAATTATACGAACTGATTTGGCGCGTTTTCGGGATCTGTTCGCCCGTTGCGTGATAGTTTGGTCCGAAATAGTGGCGCGCACGGTGTGGCGAGGAGCGAGGAATATGGCAGCTTTGGAGAGAGTGCGCAGGTTAATTAATGTGCGGGTGTCGCGGTTCATTCGCTCTATAGGGGGGATCGGGTTGCGACACCAATCCCTGGAGGGGGATAATGCAGATCTGCTGGCACCAGATGGGGTGCATCTGAATGATATCGGGCTCGATATCTTTTTATTGGATCTCTTGGATGGTGCCGAGAGAGGGCTGGCGTTGCTTGGTGGGGGTGGTCGGGGGACTGAGTAGGTTTCTCAGTTCCCCCTTCTTGGCGGAAAGTACGGCAGATGAAGACGGAGGTAGCACCCTACATGCCTGATGGAGACAGGGAGCATCGGCATTTCAGGAGGAGAGGAAATAAATAAATATATATATGTCTTCATGCCGATGGTTGTAAATAATAATAAAGCTGTGGCCACTTCCACATTTGCATAAAGAAGGTGTTGGTGTGTTAATTCAAAGAAGGATGGTTAAGGTCCTGGGCAGGTAAAGTGGATAATGGGTCCTTGCAGTCTTGTAGACACTGAAGCGCCTAGGGAGAGTGTCAGGGACTGCAAGGGGTTAAGAAAGGATGGAACGGTTTAAAATAATGCCCAGGATCAGGATTGGTCAACAAGGGGTAAGAGGGGCGTGGTTAAGAAGATATAAGGCAGAGGTTTGGAGCAGGAAGCCCTCTTACCTTCAAGCTGCAGTGGAAGAAACACCCGCCCTCCCTCCCCTGGTGGTTTTGGTTTTGTTTTTTAAAATTTTTCTACGGTTATATTCTTGTTCTGGCGTTTTTCTGGTTTTTTCGTAGATGTCACAGCTGGCGGAAAGTACGGCAGATGAAGACGGAGGTAGCACCCTACATGCCTGATGGAGACAGGGAGCATCGGCATTTCAGGAGGAGAGGAAATAAATAAATATATATATGTCTTCATGCCGATGGTTGTAAATAATAATAAAGCTGTGGCCACTTCCACATTTGCATAAAGAAGGTGTTGGTGTGTTAATTCAAAGAAGGATGGTTAAGGTCCTGGGCAGGTAAAGTGGATAATGGGTCCTTGCAGTCATGACTCATCAGTCCTCTATATCAAGTAAAATTCAGGAGGCGGGATACAAGCTTCTGACGAGGTGGTACAGGGTCCCTTCCAGGCTTAATAAATTTTATCCGGAGGTATCTCCTATGTGTTGGAGATGCGGGGTGGGGTCGGGGATCTCCTACACACGTTTTGGGGGTGTCAGCACTTAAAAACGTTCTGGGAGAAGGTTTGGACTGTTCCCCCTTAATACCCTTCTTTCCCTCCCCTCTTTCCTTCACCTATCCGGTTCCCTTTCTTTCTTTTGTGTTTTCTATGACTGAATAATAGGAATTGGTGCCCACATGCCATATCTATGTTTTACAGAGTTGTGAAATGTGTTATTCCTCTGTCATTCACCTTTGATAAATGAATAAAAACAGTATTCATAAAAAAAAAAACAGCTCCAAAAACGTCCATGAAAATCGCCAGTGGCTTAAAAAACGTATGAAAATCAGGAGCTCTTTTCCCTTGAAAACAGCTTCGTATTTTCAGACGTTTTTGAGTTTGCGTGTGACTATACCCTTATTCCTATAAAAGATCTTTATTGTTATTATCATTTATTTTTCACATAGCACCAAAATATTCTGCAGAATTTTACAATGAAGGAATTACAAAAAACACGCAGAACAACTGGGAAGAGATTGCACTGTGACTCTATGTCTGGTTCTTGGAGATAGGGTAAGTTCACACGTAGCGTAAATACGGCAAACTTTCCGAATGGATTTCGTTGCGGAAAATCTGCAGCATAATACAGTAGCAGCAACGTGGATGACATTTGAACAAATCTCATCCACATGCTGCGTAAATGATGAGCGGTAAAAAAGTTTAGAAATTGACATGCGGTGCATTTTTTTTTTAATCCGCAGCATGTCAATTGTATTTGCATAATCACTGCTTTTTGTGTTGCTGGTTTTCTCTATTGAATTCAATAGGGAGGTAAAACCCGCAACAAATCGCAGATGTTGCGTTTTTTGCGGCGGAAAAGCTGTGAGTCATAGAAAAAAAACTTCTAATAATGTTATACTTACCCAGGATTCTGTGCTTCTTCGTCCAGACCAGCCTCCAGGGATAAAGCTTCATCCCGTGCGACCGCTGCAGTTAATCACAGGCTGCATCGGTCACAAGGGAGTAAACGTCATCCCTGGAGGTCTACAGGTCATCAGAGCATTAGTATGTGGTTTGGTTTTTTTTTGTAGGTTTTTTTTAACATTCAGTTTTCCACAGCGGACATTCTGGCCTAAAAACTGCACCACAATTTAGTGCGGTTTTTCAGTCGAAATTCCCTTTGGCCGCCAGGGCGGATATGCTGTGTACCTTTATGCAGCATATCCGCCCAGTGTGAACATAGCTGAACACTTATTTACGACTTAAAGAGGCTCTGTCACCAGATTTTGCAACCCCTATCTGCTATTGCAGCAGATCGGCGCTGCAATGTAGATTACAGTAACGTTTTTATTTTTAAAAAACGAGCATTTTTGGCCAAGTTACGACCATTTTTGTAGTTATGCAAATGAGGCTTGCAAAAGTCCAAGTGGGTGTGTTTAAAAGTAAAAGTCCAAGTGGGCGTGTATTATGTGCGTACATCGGGGCGTTTTTAATACTTTTACTAGCTGGGCGCTCTGAAGAGAAGTATCATCCACTTCTCTTCAGAACGCCCAGCTTCTGGCAGTGCAGATCTGTGACGTCACTCACAGGTCCTGCATCGTATCGGCACCAGAGGCTACAGTTGATTCTGCAGCAGCATCAGCGTTTGCAGGTAAGATCGACTTACATAACTACAAAAATGGTCATAACTTGGCCAAAAATGCTCGTTTTTTAAAAATAAAAACGTTACTGTAATCTACATTGCAGCGCCTATCTGCTGCAATAGCAGATAGGGGTTGCAAAATCTGGTGACAGAGCCTCTTTAAGGCCAGAATCACACACACAGTTTTGATGCAGATTTTGTGGCAGTTTTTGGCTCATTTTTTTTGAGCCAAACACAGGAGTGGACATAAAAGAAAGAGGATGCATCAGTGTTTTCTCTATACCTTTCCTGCCTTTTGGATCCACTTCTGGCTTTGGCTCAAAAAACCGAGCCAAAAACTGCACCAGAAACTGCATCAAAATATTATGTGTGATCCTTAAGAATACCTGCCAGAATTTTTTTTGAAAAAGGCCTTTAAAGTGTACCTCCAAATATGATCATAATTTTATCTTCAGTTCCAAAATTTCTATGAAAATTCTATAAAGATATATTATGAAATAAGCAGATTTGTTGCAGATTTTCCAGCCAGATTTGGCATTATGCCACTCAATAACCCACCCTTAGGGCTTGTTTACACGAGCATGTTATTCGTCCGTGCGACGCGTGTGATTTTCACGCGTCTCGTACGGACCTATAATAGTCTATGGGGCCGTGCAGACAGTCCGTTGCAAAAAAATCACGACATGTTCTATATTTGTGCGCTGTTCGCGCATCACGCACCCATTGAAGTCAATGGGTGCGTGAAAACCACGCATGCCACACGGAAGCACTTCCGTGTGAACAGCGTGATTCGCGCAACAGCAGTAAAAAGGATGAATGAAAACAGAAAAATACCACATGCTTTTCTGTTTACAAACATCCAAACAGAGTGTCATAATGTTGGCGGCTGCGTGAAAATGACACACAGAGCTGTTAAGTGCCTTTTGCGCACGCAAAACGCCGCGTTTTTTGCGAGCGCATAACGCACACGCTCGTGTAAACGAGGCCTTAGACATTTTTTTTTTTTAAACTTGGTAGATGGTATAAGGCTTCCTTCACACACATTCTTCTGACAATTTAAACCAGGGGTCTCAAGCACGCGCCCCGCGGGCCGCATGCGGAACCTGGGGCTGTCATCTGCGGCCCGCGGGACACAGAGCCGCTAGTATCGGCTCTGCTCTGAGACTCTGGAATTCCCTGACATCTCTGTCCACATATGAACAGCGATGTCTGGGGCTTCCCCAGAGCCGGAGTCCCGGGCAGAGCACTTGTACAGGCTCTGCTCCGGGACTCTGTGGAATTCCCTGACATCGCTGTCAACATATGGACAGTGTGTCAGGGTCTTCCCCACAGTGGAGTCCCGGGCAGAGCGCTAGTATCGGCTCTGCTCCGGGACGCTGCGAAATTCCCTGACATCGCTGCCCATATATGGACAGTGTGTCAGGGTCTTCCCCAGAGCGGAGTCCCGGGCAGAGCGCTAGTATCGGCTCTGCTCCGGGACGCTGCGGAATTCCCTGACATCGCTGCCCATATATGGACAGTGTGTCAGGGTCTTCCCCAGAGCGGAGTCCCGGGCAGAGCGCTAGTATCGGCTCTGCTCCAGGACGCTGCGGAATTCCCTGACATCGCTGCCCATATATGGACAGTGTGTCAGGGTCTTCCCCCAGAGCGGAGTCCCGGGCAGAGCGCTACTATCGGCTCTGCTCCGGGACGCTGTGGAATTCCCTGACATCGCTGCCCATATATGGACAGTGTATCAGGGTCTTCCCTAGAGTCCCGGGCAGAGCGCTATTATCGGCTCTTCTCCGGGACTCTGGGGAAGCCTCTGACATCGCTGTCCATACGTCGACAATGATGTCAGGGGCTTCCCCAGAGCAGGAGTCAGTGATGTCAGGAGCACAGCTGGAGTCCCAGTCTACAGGGGGCACTGCTGTGGCGGCATCTACAGGGGGCACTGCTGTGGCAGCATCTACAGAGGGCACTGCTGTGGCGGCATCTACAGGGGGCACTGCTGTGGCGGCATCTACAGGGGGCACTGCTGTGGCGGCATCTACAGGGGGCACTGCTGTGGCGGCATCTACAGGGGGCACTGCTGTGGCGGCATCTACAGAGGGCACTGCTGTGGCAGCATCTACACAGGGCACTGCTGTGGCAGCATCTACACAGGGCACTGCTGTGACAGCATCTACACAGGGCTCTGTGGCAGCATCCACCGAGGGCACTGTGGCACTATCTAAAAAGGGGCTGCCCAATCTTGACTTGTGTGCTAACTGAGCCACCGGACTGCATTTAGCGACACTTAAACTGGAAAGCTGAATTGTTGAAATAAGCACGTGGAGAAATCTCTCAAATTTTAAACCTAGCGCTATTATTATAGTAATATAGTGTTATAGTAGTTCAAATAACTAATTGATTAACAATAATTTTGTATTGTATCAAATTTGAAAGTAATGCAGCCCGACCACTTCACATTTTTCCTATATGCCGCCCACTTACCCGGCCGAGTTTGAGACCCTTGATTTAAACTGAATCAAAAAAAATCTTCTAAAAATGCTAGCAGTTTTCAAATGTAACAAATTTTTTTATGTTTTTTTTATGCCGTTTTTAGTGGTGTTTTCATTTAGCGTCATTTTGTACATGCTTTTTTTTGTGTGTTTCTGAAGTCCTAGAGTATGTTCACACGGGCTATTTTCAGAAGTTTTTTGGGCCGTAAACACGGCTAAAAATACGGAGGCTGAATGATTCCAAACATCTGCCCATTGATTTAAATTAGGTAAAACGGCGTTACGTTCCTACGGGGTGTTTTTTTTTAAAACTGCCGCGTAAAACAACGCCTCATAAGAAGAAGTGCATGTCACTTCTTGAGCCGGTTTTAATTGACTCAATAGAAAAACAGCTCCAAAAACGGCCATAAAAAAACGCCGCAAAAAGCGCAAGTTGCTTAAAAAACTTCTGAAAATCAGAGGCTGTTTTCCCTTGAAAACAGCTCTGTATATTCAGCCGAGTTTTGTTAAGCGTGTGGAGAAAGCCTTATAGAGAAACCTATGGGAAAAAAGGATGAAAAAACGCCATACCCAGAGCATGCTGCGTTTGAAAAAACAAAAAGAATGCCACTGACCACAAAATTGCCTCAAACTCCACAAATCAAAACGTTGTTGTGTGTAATTCATTTGATATTTTACTATAGACTTTAAAAGCTAATGTCTGGCCACACTAAAAAACGCTGCAAAAAACACCATAAAAAACGCCACGAAAAATGCACAAAAACGCAGCAAAACGCTATGAATCCAGGCTACAACTGTGATTGTTACGTGATTTTGATGCATTGTGCTGTAGCGCTGCCTCCTTGTTCCTGGGTAGCATACTTCTTGCTGTATCACTTTTTTACCCTGCTTGACCTAGTTTCTTATTATCACGCTTTCTGGTTCATTACAGGTGCCCTCTAGTCTTATGTCATTTAGTCTGCCATTACTTGCCCTGTCCTGTATCCCTGCTTATTCTGCCCAGGCACGACTAGATTCACAACCCCTAACCTTTATCCGGCTTGGCCTGCTCTGACCCCAACCACTTCTGTGGGATATTGACCATGTGCTAACTAGTAAATAAACGTTTGCCCTCCAGATGATTTAAAACATAAACCTTAGGAGGTTAAATGTTTAAAGAGGCTCTGTCACCAGATTATAAATGCCCTAGAGTTTTATCTCAACTCCAGACTTGTTTGTCTGTACAGCTGCTGCATTCTATGGAGAGCCGCCACTAATACAAGGCTGCAGACACAACATTATAAGTGCCCTATATTATACATAATATGATCGGCGCTGTAATGTAGATTACAGCAGTGGTTTTTATTTAGAAAAACTATCATTTTTGACGGAGTTATGACCTATATTAGCTTTATGCTAATGAGTTTCTTAATGAACAACTGGGCGTGTTTTACTATATGACCAAGTGGGCGTTGTGGAGAGAAGTGTATGACGCTGACCAATCAGCGTCATACACTTCTCTCCATTCATTTACACAGCACATAGCGATATAGCTATATCACTATGTGCAGCCACATACACATATTATAACGTTACTGCAGTGTCCTGATCATGAATATACATTACCTCCAGCCAGGACGTGATGTGTATTCAGAATTCTAACACTTCGCTAAAACAATCCCGACACTACAGCACAGCAAGCGTAATCTCGTTTGAACTGACGGTTTACAGCGTAATCTCGCGAGATTACGCTTGCTGTGCTGTAGTGGAGAGAAGTGTATGACGCTGATTGGTCACTGATTGGTCAGCGTCATACACTCCTCTGTACAACGCCCACTTGGCCAAAAAGTAAAACACGCCCAGTTGGGCATTAAGAAACTCATTAGCATAAAGCTAATATAGGTCACAACTTCGTCAAAAATGATCGTTCTTCTAAATAAAAAACACTGCTGTAATCTACATTACAACCCGATCACATTATGTACAAGATAGGCCACTTATAATGTGGTGACAGAGCCTCTTTAACCTCTTAACGCCGAAGGACGGATATATCCGTCCTCAGCAGCTGCTAGTTCGCGCAGGAGGACGGATATATCCGTCCTGTGATGGCGCGGGTACTGAGACTGTACCCACGCGATCAGCGGCAGGAGCACGGCTGTTACACACAGCCTGGCTCCTGCTGCAACTACCGGAATCGAAGCGCGCTCAGATTCCGGCAGTTTAACCCATTAAATGCCGCTGTCAATAGTGACAGCGGCATCTAATGTGTTTGACAGAGGGAGGGAGGTCCCTCTGTCACCCGATCGGCGCCCCCGCAAACAAATCGCGGGTCGCCATCGGGTTTCCATGGCAGCAGGGGGTCTAACAAAGACCCCCAGGTCTGCCTTCAGCATCTGCCTGTTAGGCGATGCCGGAGGCATGACCTAACAGATTGCCTGTCAGTTTTACACTGACAGGCAATAATGCTTTGGTATACTAAGTATACCAAAGCATTATATATGCGATCGGCACATCGCATAGTGAAGTCCCCTGGTGGGACTAAAAAAAAAAATGTCAATCAGTTAAATAAAGTTGGTGAAAAAAAATAAAAAATAATTACAGTGAAAATCAAATAAAACGACTTTTTTTTGCCCAAAAAGTGGTTTTATTTAATAAAAGTGTCAAAACAAATCATACATACACATATATGGTATCCCAGCGATCGTAACGACTTGAACAATAAAATGAACACATTAATTAAACCGCCGGATGAACGGCGTCCAAAAAAAACGCAAAAAACAAAGGCAAAATTCTCTCTTTTCTCCCATTCCCTCCATAAAAAATTAAATAAAAGTTAATCTATAAGTCCTATGTACCCCAAAATAGTACTAATGAAAACTACACATTGGCCCGCAAAAATCAAGCCCACATACGACCACATCGACGGAAAAATAAAAACGTTACGGCTCTTGGAATGCGGCGATGCAAAAACAAGTAATTTTTTTCTAAAAGGCTTTTTATTGTGCAAACTTAGGAAAACATATAAAACCCTTACATATTTGGTATCCCCGTAATCGTGCCGACCCATAGAATAAAGTGAATATGTTATTTACGCTGCATAGTAAACGGCGTAAATTTGTAACGTGAAAATCAATGCTGGAATAACTGCTTATTTTCAATTCTCTCCTAAAATAAAGTTAATAAAAGTTAATAGATATATTATAAGCATCTAAAAATGGTACAATTACAAAATACAACTCGTCCCGCAAAAAACAAGCCCTTATACGGCGATGTCGACGGAATACAAAAACAGTTACGACTCTTGGAATGCGACCATGAAAAAACAAAAAACAAAAAATAATCCTTGGTCATTAACGTGCAAAATGGCCCGGTCATTAAGGGGTTAAAGGGGTTGCACAAGATTAGAAAAACATGGCTGCTTTCTTCCAGAAACAATGCCACACATGTCCACAGGTTGTGACTGGTATTGCAGCTCGTTCACTACATATAAAGCATGCTGCACATTTAAAACCTTGTCTAAGGCCTCTTTCAGTAAATCTATCCATTTTGTTTTTTTATCAGTGTTCACTTTTAAAAAAAAAAATTATACTTTTTTTAGGTAAAAAAACATACACTATAAAAAACACAGACGTAAACAGAAAATGGTACACGTTTGTATACGTTTTCAATGGTCCACGTTTTTAAAAAAAACGTATATGCCCGGCGGATAGCACAAACGCGATGTGAATCGGGCCTAAAACTTACCTTTATACTCAAGGTTTTTTTTTTTTTATCCATTCCTGGTTTTGGTGAAAGAAAAACAACAAAACAAAAAAAACTGCATCATGTAAAAAAAGGTGTAGTGCTTGTTTGTTGAGTATGTGCGATGCTGCTCCCTTCATTCTCATGAATTGTGGAGATTCTAGAAAACTACAATTAGAACGACACACACTAAAAAAATAATGCAATGAACAGTAGTCCTGATATACAGTATTTATATCTAAAGGCCTCATGCTGTATTCGTATTTAGCGAAAATTGCTTGGCATGCCCAAAAAGGTTAAGTTAAAGGGATTGTCCAGTTTTTTCTTTTTGTTTTTTCTTTATTTGTAGAATATGAAATCATACCGTTTTATAGTGCATGGGGCCCCTGTCACAGTAGACTAGTACAGCCCACAGATTAGTCCTGTGTAATGTATCCACAGGCTGAGGCCCCATGCACACGACCGTGCCCACAATCACGGCCCGCCGCCGACTGCCATCCGTATTTTTGGCCCGTGCACCCATACAAAGTATGGGAGCACGGCCCGCAAAATGCAAAAGAACGGACATGTTCCATAATTTTTGGAACATTTCTACGGCACGGACAGCCATCCGTAGCGCAACGGAAAGGTGTCCGCGTTCAAAGAAAGCGAACAGGTCCATTTTGTGTGCATGGGGTCGTGTGCATGGGGCTTAACTGAATATGACTAAACATGGCGTCAGTCATGTGACCCCTCCCCCTCACACATCATGCATACCTCCCAACTTTTGAATTCGGAAAAGAGGGACATTTTAAGACACGCCCCCTAACCACACCCAATATCCCGCATAAACACATCAAATCATGGCCAGATCCTTCTGCAAATAACAAGCGCACATTCTCACTGCGGATCTCTAGACTGTCTGGATATCACAGATATTATGGATCCGGTTATATCGTCTTTGTGTTACCTTTCCTATCTTGGGTAGAACACTTGCTCATTATGGCGTCAGAAGCAGGACAAACCAAAAGGCTGAGAACAATGAAAGTCAAGAGGGAGACCCTGTGCTGGATGACTTTTCAATTGACAGGTAGCAGAGTTACATGATGGGGATTTTTTTTTTCCAGTTGTGTAACTCTGCTACCGGTCAATGGAAAAATCATCTACCAGAGCCCCGTTGTAGATCGCTCCACAGACAGCCCCCTGTACATAGCGCCAGACACAGGCCCCTGTACATAACTCCAGACACAGCCCCCTGTAGACAGCTCCAGATACAGCCCCCCTGTAGATATCTCCACACACAGCCCCCCTGTAGATAGCTCCACACACATCCCCCTGTAGATAGTGCCAGACACAGCCCCCCTGTAGATAGCTCCAGATACAGCCCCCCTGTAGATAGCTCCACACACAGCCCCCCTGTAGATAGCGTCAGATACAGCCCCCTGTACATAGCGCCAGACACAGCCCCCTGTACATAGCGCCAGACACAGCCCCCTGTACATAGCGCCAGACACAGCCCCCTGTACATAGCGCCACACACAGCCCCCTGTAGATAGCTCCAGACACAGCCCCCCTGTAGATAGCTCCACACACAGCCCCCCTGTACATAGCTCCACACACAGCCCCCCTGTAGATAGTGCCACACACAGCCCCCTGTAGATAGCTCCACACACAGCCCCCCTGTAGATCGCTCCACACTGCCCCCCTGTACATAGCATCAGATACAGCCCCCTGTAGATAGTGCCACACACAGCCCCCCTGTAGATAGCGCCAGACACAGCCCCCCTGTAGATAGCGCCAGACACAGCCCCCCTGTAGATAGCGCCAGACACAGCCCCCCTGTACATAGCATCAGATACAGCCCACCTGTACATAGCGTCAGATACAGCCCCCTGTAGATAGCGCCACACACAGCCCCCTGTAGACAGCTCCACACACAGCACCCCTGTAGATAGCTCCATACACAGCACCCCTGTAGATAGCTCCACACACAGCCCCCCAGTAGATAGCGCAGATAAAAACATCCGTTTTGGGCCGTGTTTCCGGGCCGTTTTGCATCCGTTCCGATTCTGTTCCGGGCTGTGTTGCAGTTTTTAACGGCTGATTTTGACCCGTTTTGCATCCGTTTTTTTCCCTGTCCGTTTTAAAATCGGATGAATTTCATTTAAATTTGTTGCCACACACAGCCCTCTGTAGATAATGCTACAGCCCCCTGGTAGGTAATGCCACCCAGCCCCCTGCAGGTAATGCCACCCAGCCCACTGCAGGTAATGCCACCCAGCCCCCTGCAGGTAATGCCACCCAGCCCCCTGTAGGTTGCACCCATTCCCCCCTTCCAGGAAAAGTCACTGACTTCAATGTCCATATATGGACAGTATAGTCATTGACTTCTCCTGGAGAGGAATCTCCGGCCACAGGGTCGGGGATTCCGCTTCAGAAGTGAGTGACATCACTGTGTCCATATATGAACAGTGTGGTCACTCACTTCTTCTGTAGCGGATCCCCGGCCACAGGGTCGGGGATTCCGCTTCACAAGTGAGTGACGTCGCTGTGTCCATATATGGACAGTGTAGTCACTCACTTCTCCTGTAGCGGAATCCCCAATCCCCGGCCGGGTATTAGGGATTCCGACTCCTACAGGGAGCACAAAATGACCCTCCTCCTCACATGCACTCTGCACTGTGAGGAGAGAGAGCGCGAGCGACGGAAGACACGGCCGTCACTCGGGACACGTCACTCACCGTCAGAAGAAGGCAGGAGTCTTGCAGCGGCATTCTCACTGGTGTCGATGCTGGCCCGGGAGTGAACCAGTCCAGTCACCTGACCGGTGAGGTCAGGTGACAAGTCAGGGGACTGGACTGGTCCACTCACGGGCCGGCATCGATCCCAGTGAGAACACCGTCGCAAGACTCCTGCCTTCTTCTGATCAGCAGCGATCAGCTGTTCTGATGCAGCGCCCAGCGGGACATTTACAGACCGCCCGGGACAGCGGTCGGAAACCGGGACTGTCCCGCTGGATCCGGGACGGTTGGGAGGTATGCATCATGTGACCCCCTAACAATCACTTAGCAACAGGGTTACATGACATACATGTGTTAGGGCCATATAGAGGACACATCCACGGGCTAAGTGAATAGGAATAATGGTGGAATAATGATAAACAAGTAATTCACTGTGCATGTATTCACTGTCTCTAGATGATTTATACAATGGCTGCCTGTCTCTATGGGATGTTGTTATGTTGTTAATAAAGTTAAATATAAAAAAAACACAACACCCACAGAGGAGACAGTGAGAAGAATGTAAGGCTGGATTCACACGAGCATGTTCGGTCAGTAATGGACGGAACGTAATTCGGCCGCAAGTCCCGGACCGAACACACTGCAGGGAGCCGGGCTCCTAGCATCATACTGCTGTACGACGCTAGGAGTCCCTGCCTCGTTGCGGGACAACTGTCCTGTACTGTAATCATGTTTTCAGTACGTGACAATAGTTCCACGGATAGGCAGGGACTCCTAGCATCGTACATAACTATGATGCTAGGAGCCCGGCTCCCTTCAGTGTGTTCGGTCCGGGACTTGCGACCGAAATACGTTCCGTCCTTTACGGACCGAACATGCTCGTGTGAATCCAGCCTAAGAGCTGCACCTCACAGACACCGACAGACATGATAATGAGATGTTGCTGTAGGTAGAAATACTTTATAACTTGTGATCCTCAATAACATATTATTCACCTGTTATATACCTGGACAGTGTTACCTGGATGCCAGGGGGTCACATGATGTGGGTCACATTACCGACACCATCTTGAGTCCATTCAGTTATCCTATGGATGCATTTCTATGGACTAAATCTGTCGGCTATACCAATTTTTTTATTTTAAACAAAGGCAAATAAACTGTGATAAGAGCATAATTTAAAATGCATGTATATTAAATATCTGTATGATTTCCTATTCTATAAATAAATTAATAAAACTAATTAAAAGTGGACAAGCCCTTTAAGAGGGACAACAAGACATTTGGCTGTGATAATCAGCAGATCATTTATGTGGAAGCTTTGGCATTGAGCCGAGGTGGGAGAGGTGTCTGTGAGTCACAAAATGAATGCATTACTAATACAAGGAATGTCAACTAGCCACTTCTGGGGAAGTCTCATTGCCGGGAAGAAATGTTATCCACCTGCTGAAAGTAATGTGAAGGATACACTGGTGTCAGATTAACAGTTCCCTTGCATGTTGTAATAAGAAATACAGATTGTGTAGCAGCTGGAATGAATAAGTGCATACAAGAGTCCTCACTGGACAATAGTATAGCGCTTGCCATGAATACTGGTTGTTCGCTTTCTCCTCCGCCAAATGACAAAAAATGCTTTGAAATTGTTCTTTATAATAGATATTTTGTGCTACTCCTGTCACTGTACTGAGAAGTGCGGAATAGAAAATGTAGGAAATCGGGTTAGAATTAAAAGTGATATAACATAAGGTGGAAATGACAAAAGGCCGCAAAAAAAAGCCTATTTGGGGGTATGTCCCAAGAGGCAGGATACGCTGCACTGAACATCTGCAGCGGAATCTAAAAAAAATGCAGGTAAATCAGTCACAGAAATGCGCAACAAATAGTGTCGTTTTGCTGCGCATATTGCTGTGGAAAATCTGCAGCGGTTTTAACAGGGGATTTAGCGTAAAGCAATGATTATAGCAAACTTTATGTGCACCTGCGAATTTTCTGTGGTTTTTACTGTGATTCCGCTGTGGAATCACTGTACAAACCGCAACACAACTTGCAATTTTTAGTGCAGAATTTATGCTGCCCATTGAAGTCTATGGACCAAACAAGCCGCATGGTGGCACAGAATATGCACTATAAATTGACACGCTGCAGATTTGAAAATCACACCGCAGAACACATTCCATGCGACCTTCCTGCAGACAGAATTCCGCAATGTTTACGCTGTGTGGGAACCAGATCTTGAAAAGAGGGAGAATACGGCAGGCTCTATTACAGCAGTCTTATTAGTAGAAACCTTATCAAATTCATGGGTGATGTAGTTCCACCTTTAGATCCCACTTCTTTCCAATAATAGCACTTTTCTTCATTGTATTTGGGTGAAAATGAATCCATTTTAGGGTGTATTCACATGGTACGGTTTTGCCGTGTCTTTTCCCGTGCGGCCGAAACCGCACCAAAAAACGCATTTGTTTTTACTGGGATTTGGCCCCATTCACACGACCGTGGCTTACACGGATCCGCATGGGGGCCGCAAATCCGGACTGCAAAAACTCAGGACAAGTAATTTTACAGTCCGGATTTGAGGATTCACCAATACTGGTGAATTGTTGTGGATCCGTGAGACTTGATGACAGCAAAACCAATGTGGTCATGTGCATGAAGCTTTAGGCTCTGTTAACATCTGCATCGGAGGCTTCGTTAGGGGCCTTAGTCGCAAATCTGGCCAAGTTTACTGGAAACAATAGCACAGAATACAACGCTATTGTTTCCGGTAAAACCTCAGACATTCCAGATTGAAAGCCGACTGAACCCACTAATGGGTTCCGTCGGCGGTGTTCATAGTGCAACAAAACCGTTGCTTCTGGTATTCCCTTGTTCTACTCCTCTGACAGAGCAGAACAACAGAATGACCCTACGCAGGTATGAACCCATCCTAAGGATAGGCCATCAATAGCTGATTGCTCAGGGTCTGTCTCCCGGGACCCCTGCCAATCAGCAGTTTTGAAGGGGCCGCAGCGCTCGTATGAGAGCAGCTTCCCCTTCATTTCCCTTATTTACTCCCACTGTGAATCGCCGACACGGATTCACAATGTGAGCAAGTGACTGGAATATAGGGGAAGCAGCTCTCGTACGAGCGCTGCGGCCCCTTCAAAACAGCTGATTGGCGGGGGTCCCGCGAGTCGGACCCTGCCAATCAGCTTCAGCAGACAGGGATATTAATCTTACCCTCCTCTTCTGCCACAGCTGATGTCCTGACTCTATCCAGGATCAGGATGCTGTGCGCGGCGCATAGCGTTGTGATGTCAGGCGCTGCGCACAGCGCTGTAACGTCAGGACCTCCGCTGCGCTCCGGAAGCAGGAAGGTAAGTACTGTAGTTACTACCGTGTTTCCCCGATAGTAAGACACCCCCGATTGTAAGACGTATCGGGGGTTTCAGGGGGGTCGGCTAATATAAGCCGTACCCCGAAAGTAAGACATATGTCTTACTTTCGGGGAAACACGGGGGTATTGCCGCCTCCTGCCCACTTCCGCGCCGCCCCCCTCTCCATACGTCTCCATCAGCGGCAGGAGCACGGCTGTTATACACAGCCTGGCTCCTGCTGCAACTGCCGGAATCGAAGCGCGCGCCGATTCCGGCAGTTTAACCCATTAAATGCCGCTGTCAATAGTGACAGCGGCATTTAATGTGTTTGACAGAGGGGGGAGCTCCCTCTGTCACCCGATCGGCGCCCCCGCAAACAAATCGCGGGTCGCCGTCGGGTTTCCATGACAGCCGGGGGTCTAACAAAGACCCCCAGGTCTGCCTTCAGCATCTGCCTGTTAGGCAATCCCGGAGGCATGATCTAATAGGTTGCCTGTCAGTTTTACACTGACAGGCAATAATGCTTCGGTATACTAAGTATACCAAAGCATTATATATGCGATCGGCACATCGCATAGTGAAGTCCCCTGGTGGGACTAAAAAAAAAAATGTAAAACAGTTAAATAAAGTTTGTGAAAAAAAAATAATAAATAATTCGACAATTTTTTCCCAATATAAGACATACCCCGAAAGTAAGACATAGTGGGGCTTTTGGGGATAAAAAGAAAGTAAGACACTGTCTTACTTTCGGGGAAACACTGTATACACCGCGTTCCAAATTATTATGCAAATGTTATTTTTCGCTGATTTTCCTAAATAGTCGATGCAAATGACAGTCAGTATAATCTTCAAGCATTCACCCGTTGGAGTATAATGCGAATTTTATTGAACAAATCTCCTAATGATAACAGATTTTTTTTTAGAAGTAAAAAACTCAAAATGCAGTGTTTCAAATTATTATGCACAACAGAGATCAAAACATTTTTAAGGTTGTAAAGAGAACTAAAATGGTAATTTGTTGAATTTGCAGCATCAGGAGGTCATATTTACAGAAATCAAAAGCTCTTTCAATAAAAAAAAACTTAACAGGCCAAGTTACATGTTAACATAGGACCCCTTCTTTGATATCTCCTTCACAATTCTTGCATCCATTGAATTTGTGAGTATTTGGACAGTTTCTGCTTGAATATCTTTGCAGGATGTCAGAATAACCTCCCAGAGCTTCTGTTTTGATGTGAACTGCCTCCCACCCTCATAGATATTTTGCTTGAGGATGCTCCAAAGGTTCTCAATAGGGTTGAGGTCAGGGGAACATGGGGGCCACACCATGAGTTTCTCTCTTTTTATGCCCATAGCAGCCAATGACACAGAGGTATTCTTTGCAGCATGAGATGGTGCATTGTCATGCATGAAGATAATTTTGCTACGGAAGGCATGGTTCTTCTTTTTGTACCACGGAAGAAAGTGGTCAGTCATAAACTCTACGTACTTTGCAGAGGTCATTTTCACACCGTCAGGGACCCTAAAGGGGCCTACCAGCGCTCTCCCCATGATTCCAGCCCAAAAACATGACTCCGCCACCTCCTTGCTAACGTCGCAGCCTTGTTGGAACATTCACCAACCATCCACTACTCCATCCATCTGGACCATCCAGGGTTGCACGGCACTCATCAGTAAACAACACGGTTTGAAAATTAGTCTTCATGTATTTCTGAGCCCACTGCAACCGTTTCTGCTTGTGAGCATTGTCTAGGGGTAGCCGAATAATAGCTTTATGTACACTTGCAAACCTCTGGAGGATCCTACACCTTGAGGTTCGCGGGACTCCAGAGGCACCAGCGGCTTCAAATACCTGTTTGCTGCTTTGCAATGGCATTTTAGCAGTTGCTCTCCTAATCCTATTAATTTGTCTGGCAGAAACATTCCTCATTATGCCTTTATCTGAACGAACCCGTCTGTGCTCTGAATTAGCCACAAATCTTTTCACAGTACGATGATCACGCTTACGTTTTCTTGAAATACCCAATGTTTTCATACCTTGTCCAAGGTATTGCACTATTTCACGCTTTTTCGGCAGCAGAGAGATCCTTTTTCTTTCCCATATTGCTTGAAACCTGTGGCCTGCTTAATAATGTGGAACGTCCTTCTTAAGTAGTTTTCCTTTGATTGGGCACACCTGGCAAACTAATTATCACAGGTGTCTGAGATTGATTACAATGATCCAAAGAGCCCTAAGACACAATACCATCCATGAGTTTCATTGAAAAACTAATAATTAAATGTTTATGAAACTTAAATCCAATGTGCATAATAATTTTGAACACAGTGTAGTAACAGGGGCCCGCAGCCCCAGGTACTATAGTAACTTTTTATTGATGTGGTGCAGGGCACAAGTCGCAATTGCAACCCTTATAGCTACACCTCTGGCTCTGTGGCTATAACCACAATTGAGGAATCTTATTTTGAGATCAGCATCCTGTTGTTCAAAGTGTTCATCAGTCGAACAAATTTGTCGCATGCTAAGAAATTGGCTGACCAGAATAGTGCGAGTGGTTTGAACTGCATGAGAGGAAGTAGCGTGAAGAAATTAATTAACAGATGTATTCTTACATAAGATATTTGTCTGAATATACCGACAAACATCGCGTTTAAGTAGTACATCTAGAAATCTAACTTGGTTGGCATCCCATGTGTACGTAAGACGTATATTATGGAAGTGGTTGTTAAGAGTCAACATAAATTTGTGCAGCTGGTCCAAAGTACCCTGCCAGATCATGAAGACGTCATCAATGTACCGCGCCCATAATAGAATGCGGTCCATTGATGCATCATGATCTGACAGGAACAAGTCCCTTTTCCCACAGCTGCAGGAACAAATTAGCATATGAAGGTGTGCAAGCAGCCCCCATAGCTGTGCCCTGGAGCAGCAGGTAGAAGGACCCATTAAAAACAAAAAAATTATGAGTCAAAACACACTCCAGTAGTTCGATTACATACTTCATTAAATTGGGCTCAGTATTGCTAGACTTCAGAAAGAAGGTAGGAGCCAGTAGTCCATCAGAGTGTCTTATACTGGTGTACAGTGACTCTACGTCACACGTTACCAAGAGTGTGTCATTGCCAAGATGTATCCCATCTGTAAGTTTGACGCAATTTTTTTAAGATGTGAGTCTATATAGTTGCAGATATTCTCGGTAAGGCTACCCCACCCTGATATTATGGGCCTACCTGGTGGTGCATTAGTATTCTAGTGGACCTTTTATAAGAGGTAAAGGGCAGGTATGGTAGGTTCTTGTATTCTAAATGCAACCTGCAGTTGTTTAGAAATTATGTCATCCTCCCTTGCGCTCTCCAACATTTTTGAAAGAATGGTACTGTATGAGATAAGGGATTTAAACAATAATCTTTTAAAACATCGGTCGTGGACACACCACGATATTACCCCCGTTTTTTACTGGTTTGAATACAACATTTTTAAGGTCTTGAAGTTTAGATAGATAATCTTTGCTCTTTAGACAAATTGTCTTGACTTACATAGGTTGACATATTTTCAAATTCCTTTGTGACAAGTTTTACAAATAGATCTACAGTGGGACAAATGGATAATGAAGGGAATTTCTTGGATCTCTGGCGAATGGAATCGGGGATCTTACCTGTCATTGTCATCTGTTGTTCTTTTAGGAGTTGTTCCAAGGCCAACACAGCTTCCCGTTCTTCCAATGTCGGAAAGATGTCCTCGTGGGAATCTTTATGAAACCATTTTTTGAAGATTAGAGCACGAGCAAAAATGTGTAGATCTTTAAACCTTTTCTCTAATACAGAAAGATCAACTGTGGAGAAGTGATGAGAAGATAGATTGGTTACCTTGAGATTATTGTTGTTGGGCATATTGCCACGAGAATCCTGTCTGTGTTTAGCAGCTGCTTGACTCCGTTCAAAATGGGCAAGGCCACATTTGGTTGGGTCCCTGTTCGTTTTGTTTGCACATATATCCGTCCCAAGCAGGAGCTAGTTCCCACATAGACGGATATATCCGTCGCTCTGATCTCATGGGTGCTGCCACTGTACCCACGAGATCAGCGGCAGAAGCACGGCTGTTATACACAGCCAGGCTCCTGCTGGAATTGAAGCGCCCTCTGATTCGGCAGTTTTACCCAAAGCCATACCCATAAATAGCGACCTCAGCATCTAATGTGTTTGACAGAGGGAGAAGGCTCACTCTGTCACCCCATCGGGACCCCCGTGACGAGAACACGGGGCACCGATGGTTTTCCATGGCAGCTAGGGGCCTAACAAAGGCCTCCAGGTCTGCTTCAGCAACTACCTATTTGGCCATAACAGTGGCATGGCCTAATAAAGTGCCTGTCAGTTTTATACTGACAGCCAATAATGCTTTGGTATAATAAGTATAATACTTTGGTATAATAAGTATACCAAAGCATTATATCTGTGATCAGAAGATTGCAAAGTGAAGGCCCCTAGTGAGCCAAAAAAAAAACAGTTAAATAAAGTTTATGGAAAAAAAAAAAATAAAGGTTACAGTAAACATAAAACTTTTTTTTTTATTTTTTATTTTTTTTAAAAAAAGGAAGTTTTTTATTTTACGTGTCAAACAAACTAAAACACATACACATATATGGTATCACCGTGATCATAACCACTCGAACAATAAAGTTGACACATTAATTAAACCACTTGGTGAACGGTGTCCAAAAACTACGCAAAAAACAGCAGCAAAATTACTTTTATTCTCCCATTCCCCGTATAAAAAAATAAATAAAAGTTAATTAGTAAATCCCATGTACCCCAAACTAGTACTAATGAAAAATACAGCTTGTCCCACATAAACAAGCCCACATATGGCTACATCGATGGAAAAATAATGTGGAATGTGGCTATGCAAAAACAAATAATTTTATTTTTATCCCCGAAATCGTGCTGACCCATAGAATAAAGGTAACATTATTTTGCACATAGTGAACGGCGTACATTTATAAGGTGAAAATCAATGCTGGAATAGCTGTTTATTTTTAATTCTCTCCTAAAATAAAGTTAATAAAAGTCAATCAATATTATATGCATCCAAAAATGGTGCAATTAAAAAATACAACTCGTCCCGCAAAAAACATGCCCTTATACAGCATGACGACGGAATAAAAAAATAGTTGTGACTCTTGGAATGCGACCGTGAAAAAAAATAAAAATAATCCTTGGTCATTAATGCGCAAAAAGGCCTGGTCATTAAGGGGTTAATACTACATCTTGATATTTATTTATGAGGTCGTGGTATACATTGCCTTGGTTAGGGTTTCTTTTATAGCATCATTTATAGATGCTTAATGGGGTTCATCTTTTGACTCTGTTACACATCCTATTGTGCTATTCACACGATCATTTTAGTTTCTCACCAACCTTTAGTTGGTTGCGTGCATGCGAATACTTTTTATACAGATTTTCTTGAGTACACCTCTCATTCAAATTCTCCCCTCCTATGTACACTCTTCAGCCAGGGCAATTACAAGTACTACAATCTGGTGCCTCTCTCCTCTCACCACATTACTTGTTGCACCATAGATCTGCGATGATTGTTTGGATACTTTGTGGTACAATATTAATTATAATATATTACTAGGTTACTACTTACACATATACATTGCCTTTGGCTATACCCATTGATATCACGTGTCTATTTGTCTTTCACATTGTTATTCCTTGTATTACATATAGCCGGATGTTATTGTACCATATATTATGTATTTGCTTGCTATTATTGTCTACTGTACATACTGTATTTGAGCTGTTTACATTGTCCACCTTTAGGTTACCTGCCTTTCCAAACCAATCTGAAGTGTGCGCATGCGCTGGCATACACAACCCTACTCGGTCTCTGTACACTCATTGCGGCGTTGTGACGTCTAGCATTATGTATGTCAAGTGACGGCATGATCAGGTCCGTGACGTCAGATGTCGGGAGACGCAGTAGTCCGATAGAGGGAGATGGCCAGCATGACACCATGTAAATTAAACATACAGATGGGTATGTATTGAGGCATTGTATGTTACTTGATTTACTGTTTGATACATATCACACGCTGCCGTTTATATACATTACCGTTCAAAAGTTTGGGGTCACCCAGACAATTTTGTGTTTTCCATGAAAACTCACACTTATATTTATCAAATGAGTTGCAAAATGACTAGAAAATATAGTCAAGACATTGACAAGGTTAGAAATAATGATTTTTATTTGAAATAATAATTTTCTCCTTCAAACTTTGCTTTCGTCAAAGAATGCTCCATTTGCAGCAATTACAGCATTGCAGACCTTTGGCATTCTAGCAGTTAATTTGCTGAGGTAATCTGGAGAAATTAAACCCCATGCTTCCAGAAGCCCCTCCCACAAGTTGGATTGGCTTGATGGGCACTTCTTCCTCTGTCCAATGTCTGTGTGCTTTTGCCCATATTAATCTTTTCCTTTTATTAGCCAGTCTCAGATATGGCTTTTTCTTTGCCACTCTGCCCTGAAGGCCAGCATCCCGGTGTCGCCTCTTCACTGAAGACGTTGACACTAGCGTTTTGCGGGTACTATTTAATGAAGCTACCTGTAAAGGATCTGCCAGGCACTGCTTCGGGGTTAATTCCCAGAATTAATCAGTCAACACCTGAGTGTACATCCCTGAGACAGACACCAGCTTCCTCCACTCAGGCTTACAAATTCACAAGCCCTATACCTAGTCTACCCTGGTCCCTGACACCATTATGGAACCCCGTGAAACCCTGGCTCAGCAAATGCAGGGTCTCTCCCTACAGGTCCAGGCCCTGGCTCAGAGGGTCAACCAGCCTGATGCTACCTTGGTAGTTCCCCTCACCGCACCCCTTGAACCCCACCTCAAGTTGCCCGACCGGTTCTCAGGTGACCGGAGGGCTTTTCTCTCCTTTCGGGAGAGTTGTAGGCTTTACTTTCGCTTAAAGCCTCACTCCTCAGGTTCTGAGAGCCAGCGGGTGGGTATAATTATGTCCCGGCTCCAGGAAGGGCCCCAAGAGTGGGCCTTCTCCTTGGCTCCTGGCGCCCCTGAACTTTCCTCCGTTGATTGTTTCTTTTCTGCCCTCGGACTTATTTATGACGAGACTGACAGAACTGCCTTTGCCGAGAGTCAGCTGGTGACCTTACGTCAGGGTAAGAGACCTGTTGAGGAGTATTGCTCTGACTTTAGGAAGTGGTGCGTAGCTTCTCGGTGGAATGACCCTGCCTTAAGGTGCCAGTTTAGGTTGGGTCTGTCGAATGCCCTGAAAGACCTGCTAGTTAGTTATCCCTCTTCTGACTCCTTAGACCAGGTTATGGCTTTAGTGGTACGACTTGACCGACGTCTCAGGGAACGACAACGTGAACGTTTATGTGTTTTTTCCTCCGACTCCCCCATGATGCCTCCCGAAGTCCCGTTGCTTCGTTTCTCCCCTAAAGACTCAGAAATACCTATGCAACTCGGGGCCTCCGTGTCCCCTCAACAACGTAGAGAATTCCGCAGGAAGAATGGTCTCTGCTTCTACTGTGGGGATGTCAAGCATCAAGTAAACAACTGTCCCAAGCGTAAGAATGCTGTCAGAGAGCTCCCGCGTCTAAGTGATCATCGGGGAGGTCACTTGGGCGCACAGGTATTTCCCGTAAATATGAAACGTACTAAGATATTGCTTCCCTTTCAGGTCTCTTTTGGTGGTAGGTCTGCTACCGGCAGTGCCTTCGTGGATTCAGGGTCCTCTACTAATATCATGTCTGTGGAATTTGCTATGTCTCTCGCTATGCCTCTGATTGATTTGCCTAAACCTGTTCCGGTAGTGGGTATCGACTCCACTCCTCTTGCTAATGGTTATTTTACACAGCATACCCCTGTTTTTGAACTCCTTGTTGGCTCCATGCATTTGGAGCAATGCTCTGTACTATTGATGCAGGGATTATCGTACGATTTGGTTCTAGGTCTTCCCTGGTTGCAGTTGCATAATCCTACGTTTGACTGGAATACTGGGGAGCTAACCAAATGGGGTAATGAATGTTGTACGTCATGTTTTTCTGTTAATTCTATTTCTCCCCCTAAGGAGGTGAATACGCTACCCGAGTTTGTTCAGGACTTCGCTGATGTTTTCTCTAAAGAGGCCTCCGAAGTATTACCGCCTCATAGAGAATACGATTGCGCTATCGAATTGGTACCAGGAGCTAAGCTTCCTAAGGGTAGGATATTTAACCTTTCTTGTCCCGAACGTGAAGCCATGAGGGAGTATATCCAGGAATCCCTGGCCAAGGGTTACATTCGTCCCTCTTCTTCTCCGGTAGGTGCTGGCTTCTTCTTCGTAGGGAAGAAGGATGGGGGTCTTAGGCCATGCATTGACTACCGTGGCCTGAATAAGGTCACGGTAAGGAACCAGTATCCCCTTCCTTTGATTCCTGATCTCTTTAATCAGGTTCAGGGGGCCCAATGGTTCTCTAAATTGGATCTACGGGGGGCGTATAACCTTATTCGCATCAAAGAGGGGGATGAGTGGAAGACTGCGTTTAACACGCCCGAAGGCCATTTCGAATACCTCGTCATGCCCTTTGGGTTGTGCAATGCCCCTGCGGTCTTCCAGAACTTCATAAATGAGATTTTGAGAAATTACCTGGGGATATTTCTTGTAGTGTACCTTGATGACATATTGGTGTTTTCCAGGGACTGGTCCTCCCACATAGAGCATGTCAGGAAAGTGCTCCAGGTCCTTCGAGAAAACAAACTGTTTGCCAAAATCGAAAAATGTGTATTTGGGGTACAGGAGATACCATTTTTAGGTCAAATCCTCACTCCTCATGAATTCCGCATGGACCCTGCCAAGGTTCAGGCTGTGGCTGAATGGGTCCAACCTGCCTCCCTGAAAGCGCTACAGTGTTTTTTGGGGTTCGCTAACTATTACAGGAGATTTATTGCTAACTTCTCGGTCGTCGCTAAGCCTCTTACGGACCTCACTCGCAAGGGTGCTGATGTCCTCCATTGGCCCCCTGAGGCCGTCCAGGCTTTTGAGACCCTCAAGAAGTGCTTTATCTCGGCCCCCGTGCTGGTTCAGCCCAACCAAAGGGAGCCATTTATTGTGGAGGTTGACGCGTCCGAGGTGGGAGTGGGGGCCGTCTTGTCCCAGGGTACCAGCTCCCTCACCCATCTCCGCCCCTGTGCTTACTTTTCTAGGAAGTTTTCGCCCACGGAGTGTAACTATGATATTGGCAACCGCGAACTTTTAGCCATTAAATGGGCATTTGAAGAGTGGCGCCACTTCCTGGAGGGGGCTAGGCACCAGGTAACGGTCCTTACCGACCACAAGAATCTGGTTTTCCTAGAATCTGCCCGGAGGCTAAACCCGAGACAAGCTCGATGGGCGTTGTTTTTTACCAGATTCAATTTTTTGGTTACCTATAGGGCCGGGTCTAAAAATATTAAGGCGGATGCACTGTCGCGTAGCTTCATGGCCAGCCCTCCTTCGGAGGAAGATCCTGTTTGTATTTTGCCTCCAGGTATAGTCATTTCCTCTATCGAGTCCGATTTAGTCTCTGAAATTGCTGCTGATCAAGGTTCAGCTCCTGGGAACCTTCCTGAGAACAAGCTGTTTGTTCCCCTGCAATTCCGGCTAAGGGTACTTAGGGAAAATCACGA
Source organism: Rhinoderma darwinii (assembly GCF_050947455.1). Classification (NCBI taxonomy): domain Eukaryota; kingdom Metazoa; phylum Chordata; class Amphibia; order Anura; family Rhinodermatidae; genus Rhinoderma; species Rhinoderma darwinii. The sequence goes on from NC_134688.1 coordinate 424,649,720, forward strand.
CTCCGCACTATCTGGCCATCCAGGCATCCTGGGTACCAAACACCTCATTACCAGAAATTATTGGTGGCCTGGTTTGCCTAAAGACGTTAAGGCCTACGTCGCCGCCTGTGAGGTTTGTGCCAGGTCCAAGACTCCCAGGTCCCGACCAGCGGGCTTACTGCGTTCGTTGCCCATTCCCCAGAGACCTTGGACACATATCTCCATGGATTTTATCACCGATTTGCCTCCATCCCAAGGCAAGTCGGTGGTGTGGGTGGTGGTAGACCGCTTCAGTAAAATGTGCCACTTTGTGCCCCTCAAGAAACTACCCAACGCCAAGACGTTGGCTACCTTGTTTATCAAACACATCCTGCGTCTCCATGGGGTCCCCGTCAATATTGTTTCTGACAGGGGGGTACAATTTGTTTCATTGTTTTGGAGAGCCTTCTGTAATAAGTTGGGGATTGATCTGTCCTTCTCCTCTGCTTTCCATCCTGAAACCAATGGCCAAACGGAGAGGACTAATCAGTCTCTAGAACAATACTTAAGATGTTTTGTCTCTGACTGTCAATTTGATTGGGTTTCTTTCATTCCCCTCGCCGAATTTTCCCTTAATAACCGGGTCAGTAACTCGTCAGGGGTCTCTCCCTTTTTCTGTAATTTTGGGTTTAATCCACGGTTCTCCTCCGTTTCACCTGGTTGTTCCAACAATCCCGAGGTGGAGGTCGTTCATCGGGATCTGTGCACAGTCTGGGCCCAGGTTCAGAAGAACCTAGAGGCGTCCCAGAGCATACAGAAGGCTCAGGCCGATAGAAGACGTTCTGCTAACCCCCTGTTTGTGGTCGGGGATCTGGTGTGGTTGTCATCCAGGAACTTGCGTCTCAAGGTTCCGTCCAAAAAGTTTGCTCCCCGGTTTATTGGGCCGTATAAGGTCATTGAGGTCCTCAGTCCTGTCTCTTTCCGGCTGGAGTTACCCCCGTCTTTTCGTATACACAACGTGTTTCATGCCTCCCTCCTGAAACGCTGCTCCCCGTCCTTGGCCCCCTCGAGGAAACCTCCTGTTCCCGTCCTCACCCCTGAGGGGGTGGAATTTGAGGTGGCCAGGATCGTGGACAGCAAGATGGTCCAAGGCTCCCTCCAGTACCTGGTCCATTGGAGAGGATACGGGCCCGAGGAGAGGACTTGGGTACCCGCCCGGGATGTTCACGCTGGGGTATTGGTCAGGAGGTTCCACCTGCGTTTCCCCAGTAAGCCAGGTCCACTTAGAAAGGGTCCGGTGGCCCCTCATAAAAGGGGGGGTACTGTAAAGGATCTGCCAGGCACTGCTTCGGGGTTAATTCCCAGAATTAATCAGTCAACACCTGAGTGTACATCCCTGAGACAGACACCAGCTTCCTCCACTCAGGCTGGCAGGCTTAGGAGTGGGAGAGCCTATCGCAACCTGGCCAGACTCAGCTAGCTCCCGCCCTCGGTCTATTTAAGCCTGCTCTTCCTGTCCATCTGTGCTTGTGAATTCTTTCCTTGAGGTTTCCTGGCCCGGCTACAGCTCCTGCTACTTTTTGATCCTGCTCCATACAGACCCCGGCTTACCGACTACTCTTCTGCTTTTCGCTTTGTACCTCGCACTCTCCTGGCTTGACTCGGCTCGTTCACTACTCTGTTGCTCACGGTGTTTCCGCGAGCAACTGCCCATTTCCCTTGCTTGTATTCCCTTGTTTGTTTGTCGTGTTTGTCATGCACTTACTGAGCGCAGGGACCGCCGCCCAGTTGTACCCCGTCGCCTAGGGCGGGTCGTTGCAAGTAGGCAGGGACAGAGTGGCGGGTAGATTAGGGCTCACTTGTCCGTTTCCCTACCCCCCCCCCATCATTACACTACCAGTTGAGGACCTGTGAGGCGTCTATTTCTCAAACTAGAGACTCTAATGTACTTGTCTTGTTGCTCAGTTGTGCAGCGGGGCCTCCCACTTCTCTTTCTACTCTGGTTAGAGCCTGTGTGTGCTGTCCTCCGAAGGGAGTAGTACACACCGTTGTAGGAAATCTTCAGTTTCTTGGTAATTTCTCGCATGGAATAGCCTTCATTTCTAAGAACAAGAATAGACGGTCAAGTTTCACATGAAATCTCTCTTTTTCTAGCCATTTTGAGAGTTTAATCGAACCCACAAATGTAATGCTCCAGATTCTCAACTAGCTCAAAGGAAGGTCAGTTTTATAGCTCCTCTAAACAGCAAAACTGTTTACAGCGGTGCTAACATAATTGCACAAGGGCTTTCAAGTGTTTTCTAATCATCCATTAGCCTTCTAACACAGATAGCAAACACAATGTACCATTAGAACACTGGAGTGACGGTTGGAAATGGGCCTCTATACACCAATGTAGATATTGCATTAAAAACCAGACTTTTGCAGCTAGAATAGTCATTTAGCACATTAACAATGTATAGAGTGTATTTCTGATTAATTTAATGTTATCTTCATTGAAAAAAACTGTGCTTTTCTTGCAAAAATAAGGACATTTCTAATTGGCCCTAAACTTTTGAAAGGTAGTGTATACCCATATATACTTTTGTATATGTTTGTGCCTACTTTTTATACACAAGACATGTGTTCCTATGCAACTCTATAAAGCACGTAGCACTTTATCCATTATATCTATATATGTATACTGGTTGCTTTGGACATATGTTATTCCTGTATGCTTTATTCCGGTGATGTCCCTTTATCCATTGTGGGACTCCATTTTCAATGTGTTTCATATGTTAATAAAGATTTTTGATAGTCTTGCTATCACTGCAGTATTTTGTCACATTATTTTGTAGGTTTTTTATATTTTAGATATATTGAATGCTCCCTCTATTGGCCCTTATATAGTTGCATGAGACTATTTACAATTGCTGCATATTTACATTCAATTGCATGCATGTGTTATCTGTATGTTAACTAATACAGAGAATGGTATATATTATATATATATATATACATATATATATATACACATATATATATATATATTTATGGCACCACAAATCTTTGGACAGACTATTCGAGATAATGGGACTAAGGGGGGATTCACACGAGCGTGTATTCGGACCGTGCGGGCCGCGTGGTTTTCACGCGGCACGCATGGAGCAATACAAGTCTATGGGGCAGTACAGACAGTCCGTGCTTTTTGCGCAGCGTTTGTCTGCTGCGCAAAAAGCGCGACAGGTTCAATAACTCTGCGTATTTCGCGCATCACGCACCCATTGAAGTCAATGGGTGCGTGAAAACCACGCAGGTTGCACGGAAGCACTTCCGTGCGAACCGACTGAAACAGCGCACCAGCTGTCAAAAGGATGAATGTAAACAGAAAAGCACCACGTGCTTTTCTGTTTCCGAACATCCAAACGGAGTGTCTTTGCGATGAGCGAAGCCGGACAAGCGAACCGAACTTCACCGGGTTCGGCTGAACTCGTTTTGGCCGAACCCGGCAAAAAAATTATCGGTACGCGACGTCAGGAGATAGTCACTGTCCATGGTGCTGAAAGAGTTAATCTGTTTCAGCACCATGGACAGTGACTTCCGATCCCAATATACATGAACCTGTAGAAAAAAAAACGAAGTTCTGACTTACCGATAACTCCCGGCTTCTTCCTCCAGTCTGACCTCCCGGGATGACAATTCAGTCCAAGTGACAGCTCCAGCCAATCACAGGCCAAGCACAGGCTGCAGCGGTCACATGGACTGGCGCGTCATCCAGGGAGGTGGGGCCCGATGTCGAGAGGCGCGTCACCAAGGACGCGTCACCAAGGCAACGGCCGGGAAGTTCTCGGTAAGTACGAACTTTTTCTTTTTTTTCAACAGGTTTTTCGATATTGTGTTCGGCATTCACTGTCGAGGGTGCTGAAAGAGTTAGCTCTTTCAGCACCTTGGACAGTGACGGGCGTCGACTAGCCTCATCTCTATGATGGCGGCTGCGCGAAAATCACGCAGCCGCGCATCATACACGGATGATACACACAGCTGTCAAATGGTTTTTGCGCGCGCAAAACGCTGCGTTGTTTGCGCGCGCAGAAACGCAACGTCCGTCTGTATCTGCCCTAAAGGCCATATTAACGCTATTCCTTAGGCATGCTGCAATTACAAAACTGCGATATGTTCGAAATCTGTCTAAATATTGCATTTAAGCGTAAGTTCAGACACTATAGGGAATGGGAATGATGCAGATTTTAAATTCTGCAGCATGCTATAAAATCCAGAGATTTTTTTCCACCATGTGTGAATGTGGTTATGTAAAACCCTCATTAGCAATGGAATATATTCTGTTGATGATTTTCTATTTCAAATCTGCATCAAAAATCTGCGAAAATTCCACCATGTCTGACCCGAGTTAAAGGGAATGTGTCACTAGAATTTTTTTTTTCCAGTTAATCAGTTAGTATATAAGTGATTACACATTGTTTTAATTTTTTCACAAGTCAGGAAATATTATAAATTAAATTCTAATTTATAACATTTCCATGTGCTGGTAACTAGAGGGAGCAATTCCCAAAATTGCAGCATTGGCAATGTGGTAAAGCAACCTCATTGCTTTATGCGGCAAATTTGGGGTAGACACACTTGCTCTAGTGTCCTCACACAATCCCCCCTCCCTTATCCTGGCTAGTGCCAGGAGAAGGAGGGGGTTGAATCTTCAAACCTCCTACACTGTGTGCCGCCATTTTCTGAGCGAATGCACAGTGTAGGAGGATTAGATACAGTGGTAATCAGACAGTATAACACAAACATACACACACATCACATACACAAACATAACTTACCTGCTCCTGCCGCCGCCTCCGCACCTACTCCTTGCGTCTTCGCTGCCTTGAACATATGGCCGGAAGCCGCAACCGGAAGTCGTCATCTTACTGTCCGGCCGCGGCTTCCGGTCCACATGAAAATGGCGCCGGATTTCGCTCTGCCGAAGACCTTCCTTTTGGTCTGTGTGGGAGCGGCTCATGCGCCGGTCCCACATAGACTGCGTACGCTACAGTGAATGGAACGGCTCCCGTTCGCATTCTTTATGGGGATGTATATGCCGTATTCCATCTCTGTATGTGTCGTTAATCGACACATACAGAGATGAAAAAAAAATGGCAGCCCCCATAGAGAAGTAAAAGAAAGAAAAAATAAAAAAGTACAACACAAAAACACAAATAAATAAAATGTATTTTAATATCAAACATAAAGCAATATTATATATATATAAAAAAAAAATTTCGTGACACCTTCCCTTTGAGGCCCTTTTACACTGGCCAATTATCGGGCAAACAAAGCAGATAATTGCCCAGGGGGGGGGGGGTCAGATTAGCTGCCAGAGGGGGGTCTCAGTGTGTCGGACCCCTACGAATCTAGCATTTATCATCTATCCAATGGATTGGTGATAAATGTTTGTGGCCAGAATAGAATACCCCTTTAAGAAATGTACACAACACAATAACTTCAAGTAATCCAGTTACTTCTAAGGCTTCGTTCACATCTGCGTCAGGGCTCCGTCGCAACTGAGATTTCCGTCGGAATGGAGCCCTGACTGACACAAACGGAAACCATAGGTTTCCATCACCATTGATTTTAATGGTGACGGATCTGATGAAAATGGTTTCCGTTTGTCTCCGTTGTGCAAGGGTTCCATAGTTTTGACTGAATAAATAGCGCAGTTGACTACGCTGTTTTTGTCAGTCAGGGTCCTGTTCCAACGGAAAACTCAGATGGAACTTCGGAACAGGACCCTGGTGCAGATGTGAACGAAGCCTAATTGAGGAGAACACACACAAATGCGGCGTTCAATAAATGTTGCAGTAAAGAATTTGAACAGCTGGAGAGTACAGTCAACTGTGCATCCAATGTTGCCCTCTAGTGGCTGTAGTGATAATTGTAGCTTACACTTTGAGGCCAGGATCACACACACAGATTTGATGCAGTTTTTGGCTCAGTTTTTTTGAGCCAAATCTAGAGGAGGATCCAAAAGGAAGGAAAGGTATAAAGAAAAACACTGATGCATCTCCTTTCCTTTGTGTCCTTTCCTGTATTTGGCAAAAAAACAAAACCGAGCCAAAAACTGCATCAAAACGTTGTGTGATCCTGGTCTAAAGGTGGTGGCTGGGAGCATGGCCGGCCTTAGCTATGTTCGACCAGTGCGGTCGCACAGGGCGCCAGCCGCCACACAGCAAGAGGGGCGCCAGCGGGTGTGTGTATCCCCGCGCCGTTGTACGCCTTTCCACTCGGGCGCTTCTTCACTTAGTGGCCGTTGCTACCGCTGTAGCAGCCATAGCGGCTGCTAGCGGTGACACCGGGCATGAGGGCGGTGGTGCCGCTAACAGCCGCTGCAGCTGCTACAGTGGTAGCGACGGCACTATAGCAGAGCAGGGAGGTATCTCCCTGCTCTGCTGTCTACTAGCGCCACTGTAGCTCCCTGAAGGAGCGGAATCCCCGTGTGGCCGGGGATTCCGCTCCTGGAGCGCTGCTTGATGTCTCTGTCCATATATGGACAGTGACATCAGGGGAAACTCCTGAAGCGGAATCCCCGGTCACAACCTTGCAGACTCTATGACCGGGGATTCCACTCCAGGAGAAGCCAATGACGTCATGGACACAGACGACAGAAGCTTCTCCTGGAGTGGAATCGATGGTCATAGCGTCTGCAACACTGTGACCGGGGATTCCGATTCAGGAGTTTTCCCTGATGTCACTGTCCATATATGGACAGAGGCATCAAGCAGCGCTCCAGGAGCGGAATCCCCGGCCACACAGGGATTCCACTCCTTCAGGGAGCTACAGTGGCGCTATCTATACTGGAAGGGGGGGTTGCTATCTACAGGGGGGCACTATAGAAGAGCAGGGAGGTATCTCCCTGCTCTGCTGTCTACTAGTGCCATTGTAGCTCCCTGAAGCAGCGGAATCCCCGTGTGGCTGGGGATTCCGCTCCTCGAGCGCTGCTTGATGTTTCGGTCCATATATGGACAGTGACATCAGGGGAAACTCCTGAAGCGGAATCCCCGGTCACAACCTTGCAGACTCTATGACCGGGGATTCCACTCCAGGAGAAGTCAATGACGTCATGGACACAGACGACAGGAGCTTCTCCTGGAGTGGAATCGACGGTCATAGCATCTGCAACGCTGTGGAAGGGGATTCTGCCTCAGGAGTTTTCCCTGATGTCACTGTCCATATATGGACAGAGGCATCAAGCAGCGCTCCAGGAGCCGAATCCCCGGCCACACGGGGATTCCACTCCATCAGGGAGCTACAGTGGCGCTATGTTTACTGGAAGGGGGGGGGGGTTGCTATCTACAGGGGGCCTGTGGGCTGTGTGGTACTACCTACAAAGGACAACTGTGCAGGAGCACACAAAATACCCAGATTTCCTGGGTATCAAAAAAAAGTGTGGAAATAAACTAAGATATAACTTTTATTTAATCTAGCTAAAAGGATTAATCCTTTACTCAGACTAAATAAAAGTTATATCTTAGTTTATTTCCACACATTTATTTGATAGCTGGGAAAGCTGGGTATTTTGTGTGCTCCTGCACAGTTGTCCTTTTTTGAATGTCTATTGCCCGCCAGCTATCAGGGTCATTTCGTAGTCCTTGCACTACCTTCAAGGGGGCTGTGGGCAGTGTGGCACTACCTACCAGGGGGCTGTATGGCACTACCAACCAGGGGGCTGTGGGCTGTGTGGCACTACCAACCGGAGGGCTGTGTGGCACTACCAACCAGGGGGCTGTGTGGCACTACCTACCAGGGGGCTGTGGGCTGTGTGGCTCTACCAACCAGGGGGCTGTGGGCTGTATGGCACTACCAATCAGGGGGCAGTGGGCTGTGTGGCACTACCAACCAGGGGGCAGTGGGCTGTGTGGCACTACCAACCAGGGGGCTGTGGGCTGAGTGGCACTACCAACCAGGGGGCTTTGGGGCACTACCAACCAGGGGGCTGTGGGGCACTACCAACCAGGGGGCTGTGGGGCACTACCAACCAGGGGGCTGTGGGGCACTACCAACCAGTGGGCTGTGGGGCACTACCAACCAGGGGGCTGTGGGGCACTACCTACCAGGGGGCTGTGGGGCACTACCTACCAGGGGGCTGTGAGGCACTACCTACCAGGGGCTGTGGGCTGTGTGGCACTCCCTACCAGTGGGATGTGCAGCACTCCCTACAGCGGGCTGTGCGGCACACTCTACAGGGGGCTGTGTGGCGATATCTACAAGGGGGCTGTGTGGCGCTATCTACAAGGGGGCTGTGTGGCGCTATCTACAAGGGGGCTGTGTGGCGCTATCTACAAGGGGGCTGTGTGGCGCTATCTACAAGGGGGCTGTGTGGCGCTATCTACAAGGGGGTTGTGTGGCGCTATCTACAAGGGGGCTGTGTGGCGCTATCTACAAGGGGTTTGTGTGGCGCTATCTACAAGGGGGCTGTGTGGCGCTATCTACAAGGGGGCTGTGTGGCGCTATCTACAAGGGGGCTGTCTGGCGCTACCTACAAGGGGGCTGTCTGGCGCTATCTACAAGGGGCTGTCTGGCGCTACCTACAAGGGGGCTGTCTGGTGCTACCTACAAGGGGGCTGTCTGGCGCTACCTACAAGGGGGCTGTCTGGCGCTACCTACAAGGGGGCTGTCTGGCGCTACCTACAAGGGGGCTGTCTGGCGCTACCTACAAGGGGGCTGTCTGGCACTACCTACAAGGGGGCTGTCTGGCACTACCTACAAGGGGGCTGTCTGGCGCTACCTACAAGGGGGCTGTATGGCGCTACCTACAAGGGGGCTGTCTGGCGCTACCTACAAGGGGACTGTCTGGCGCTACCCACAAGGGGGCTGTGTGGTGCTATCTACAAGGGGCTATGTGGTGCTACCCACAAGGGGGCTGTGTGGCGCTACCCACAAGGGGCTGTGTGGCGCTACCTACAAGGGGGCTGTCTGGCGCTACCTACAAGGGGCTATGTGGTGCTACCCTCAAGGGGCTGTGTGGTGGTACCTACAAGGGGCTGTGTGGCGCTACCTACAAGGGGCTGTGTGGCGCTACCTACAAGGGGCTGTGTGGCGCTACCTACAGGGGGAATCTGTGAGTGGGGGTCTGATGGTCATTTTACTGTGAGTGGGGAGTTGATGGTCATTTTACTGTGACTGGGGGGCTGATGGTCTTCAAGTGGTTTCCACCTCTGACCTCCAATTGAAATTAATAGGAGGCAGAAAATACCTGCGGCTCCCGTTTGGAGCTTTTTTGCTTCAACAGCTTAAAGGAACAGTGTAACCAAAATTTTTTTTTTTTATATCAGTTTTATGTTAGGGTTTTATTAAAAACGTTTAGATTTATTTGTGTGTTTGTGTGTTACTTTTTTCTATTTTTACACTTTTTCTTCCCTATGGGGGCTGCCATTTTTTTTCCATTTCTGTATGTGTCGATTAACGACACATACAGACATGGAATACGGCAGCTCCAGTCCCATAGGGAATGCGAACGGGGCCCGTTCCATCCACTATGGTGTACGCCGTGTGTGTGGGAACGGCGCATGCGCCGCTACCACACAGTCCAATTTGAAATGCGCGCCGTCCGGCGCCATTTTCCTGTGGACCGGAAGTCGCGGCCGGACAGTAAGATTACTACTTCCGGTCGTGGCTTCCGGACTTGTGCACATGGAGCAGCGGCAGCAGACGAAGCGGACGGACCGGAGGGAGCGGCGGCGACTGGAGCAGGTAAGTGATTTCTATGTATGTTCGTGTTTCAGTGTGTGTTTACTAGTGTATGTAAAAGCAATGTGGTTGCTTTACCACATGCAATGCTGCAATTTTGGGAATTGCTCCATCTAGTGACCAGTGCTGGGAAATATTATAAATTGAATCCAATTTATAATATTTCCTGACTCGTGAAAAAAATAAAAAAAATGAGAACAATGTTTAATCACCTACACACTAATTGTTTAAAGGGAATGTGTTGTCAGCAAAACATGTTTTTTTTTTTTAGTTAAACAATTAGTGTATAGGTGATTAAACATTGTTCTAATTTTTTTTTTTTTTTTTCACGAGTCAGGAAATATTATAAATTGGATTCAATTGGATTCTAATTTATAATATTTCCCATTGCTGGTCACTAGATGGAGCCATTCCCAAAATTGCAGCATTGCATGTGGTAAAGCAACCACATTGCTTTATGCTGCAAAATTGGGTAAAAAGCCCTCGCTCTAGTGAGCTCTCAGCATCCCCCCCTCCTTTATCCTGGCTAGTGCCGGGAGAAACGAGGGGTTTGAACGGTCTAACCTCCTACACTGTGTGTCGCCATTTTTTGAGCTAACACACAGTGTAGAAGGTTTACATACAGTAGTAAACACACACTGAAACACAAACATACATAGAAATCCCTTACCTGCTCCAGTCGCCGCCGCTCCCTCCGGTCCATCCGCTCCGTCTGCTGCCGCTGCTCCATGTGCACAAGTCCGGAAGCCGCGACCGGAAGTAGTAATCTTACTGTCCGGCCGCGACTTCCGGTCCACAGGAAAATGGCGACGGACGGCGCGCATTTCAAATTGAACTGTGTGGGAGCGGCGCATGCACCGTTCCCACACAGCGGCGTACATGTTAGTGGATGGAACGGGCCCCGATCGCAGTCCCTATGGGACTGGAGCTGCCGTATTCCATGTCTGTATGTGTCGTTAATCGAAATGGAAAAAAAAATGGCAGCCCCCATAGGGAAGAAAAAGTGTAAAAATAAGAAAAAGTAACACACAAACACAAATTAATCCAAACGTTTTTAATAAAGCACTAACATCTTTAACATATTAAAAAAAAAATTGTGGTAACACTGTTCCTTTAACTAAAAAAAAAAAAACATGCTTTGCTGGCAACACATTCCCTTTAAGAAAAAACAAAAAAAAAAGCTCACAGACGCTGTCAGTTGCTGAAGGAATTTTGAGGCATATTTTTTTTGCCTTACAAAAAACGTGTGTGAACGTACCCTACGAGTGCAGTGCTTGTTCTTAGCCGTTTTCTGTCTTTCTCAAAACAATTTTTGGTAGGGGGGCACTGAGGAAATTTTGTTTTTCCAGTGTTGCCTCGAGTCCAAAAAGGTTGGGAAACTCTGTACTAGGCTACAGGGTCCCGTCATTGAGCAGCTCAGTTCGTCATGGGAACGGGGCCTAGGTGAGTACAATTTTTGTTTTTGTTTGGGGGCACTGTCTACAAGGGGGAGGTGCGGGGACTGTATGGCACGATCTACAAGGGGGAGGTGGGGGACTGTATGGCACTGTCTACAAGGGGGAGGTGGGGGACTGTATGGCACTGTCTACAAGGGGGAGGTGGGGGACTGTATGGCACTGTCTACAAGGGGGAGGTGGGGGGCTGTATGGCACAATCTAGAAAAAGGAGGTGGGGAATTATGGCACAGTCTACAGGGAGGCTGTATGGCAAAATTTACAGGGGGGTACTATACTGTGTGGGGGCCACTAAGCGGACATTATACTGTGTAGGGGTACTACCGATGGCATAATACTGTGGGCACAATTAGAGGATAAAATACTGTGTCCTTGAAGGGGTTGTAATATATTATATTATTAAATATTATTATTATACTGTATGGGGGCACTAAAGGGGCATTATAATTTTTTTATGGGGCATTTTTTTTTTAATGATGGGGTGGGGCACCGAAAGATCATTTCGCACAGGGTGCCATCTATCCTAGGGCCGACCCTGGCTGGGAGCATTTTCTGTAAGGGTTAATGTTCACACGCACAATTACAGATGGCTGAAAATTATTTTTGGAGCTGTTTGTCAATTGACCCTATGAAAAACAGTTCTAAGGCTATGTTCACACGCTTAACAAAAAACAGCCGTTTTTTAAGCAACTTGTGTTTTTGGAGCTGTTTTCCTATTGAGTCAATGAAAAACAGCTCCAAAAAACGGCTCAAGAAGTGACATACACTTCTTTTTACGAGGCGTTTTTTTACACGGCTGTATTTAAAAATGGCCGCGTAAAAAACGCCATGTGGGAATAGAACGCCATTTTTCCCATTGAAATCTTGGGCAGATGTTTGGAGGCGTTCAGCCCCCCGCATTCCTAGACATTTTTGGGGCGTTTACAGCCCGAAAAACGCCTGAAAATACCTGTGTGAACATACCCTAAAAGTGACATACTCCTTTTTACACTGCTTCTTTTTACGCGTTTTTTTTTTTTTTAAAAACAGCGGCGTAAAAACCTGCTCTGTCTGAATAAAATGCAGTTTTTCCCATTGATTACAATGAGCTGTTTATCGGCGTTTCACTAGCGTTTTACTACCGTTTTTCAAGGCGCATTTCGAGGCGTTTACGCCCCGAAAACACTGCGTGTGAACATACCCCAAGTCTCAAACCATGTTTTCTTTTTAGTTCCCCTTATATTTTGAAAACGCAGCTGTTTACATACACAAATCTATATAGGCTGCTGAAAGGATTTGTATATATAGATATGTACATTGAGTTTTCAGCAATAGATTGTAGCAGGACATGCACAGGGAAACGCCTTATTTCGAGCTTTAAAATGGAATAAACTTACTCATGATGCAAGTCGTTAGTCGTTACACATGACGCATGAGGTGAGGAGGCATGAAAAGGAGAACCCAATGTTGTTGGCTTTAACAAAAAACAAAAAGAAATAAGAAAATAAAAGGACGTAATAGTGTCCAAACAAACAAATTGCATCGTGCGTACGTTTATTACATTTTAAATCCCGGAATAAGGTGTTTCCCTGTGTATGTCCTGCTACAATCTAAGGCCCCATGCACATGACCGTGCCCGCAATCACGGCCCGCGATTGCGGGCATGGCCGGCCACCGACTGACAGCCGCATTTTTGGGCCATGCTTACATACAAAGTATGGGAGCACGGCCCGCAAAATGCAAAAGAACGGACATGTTCCATAATGCCCGGAACATTTCCACGGCACGGACACCCTTCCGTAGTGCTACGGAAAGGTGTCCGCGTTCAATGAAAGTGAATGGGTTCGTTTTTGCGGAACGCAATTGCGGTCCGCAAAAACAGAGGTTTTTTACAGTCGTGTGCATGGGGCCTAATACTGAACTGTTTGTATGGAAGAAGTGGAGTGAGGATCCTGACTCTAGGTGTGCGGTAAAGAGTATTCAACGGCTACTACCGCTGTTCCCTTTTTGCTGACCATACATTTTCTGTACACACCTTTATGGCAGTCTGCATTCTGCAGCCAAAAGTAATAATTTGTTTGGTATTTTTAATTGATATTCCACTTATAACACATACAGTTAACAGAACAAGCACTGTACCTCCTGAACAGCCATAACATTAAAACCAGCTGCTTAATATTGTGTAGGTCCCCCCCCTCTAGCCACCAAAACAGCTCTGACCCGTCGAGGCCTGAACTCCACAACACCTCGGACAGTATTCTGTGGTATCTCGCACCAAGACCTTAGCAGGTCCTGTAAGTTGTGAGGTGGTTTTCCAGCACATTCTACAGATTCTCGATCAGATTGAGATCTGGGGAATTTGGAGATAAACTCAACACCTTGAATAGTTTGCCATGTTCCTTAAATCATTCCTTAAAATTTTTTGCAGTGTGTCAGGGTGCATAATCTTACTGAAATAAGTCAATGCCATTAGGGAATACCATGGCCATGAAGGGATGCACTTGGTCTGCAACGATGTTTAAGTAGGTGATACATGTCAAAGTAATATCCACATGAAGGACCCAAGGTTTCTCAGCAGAACATTGTCCAGAGCATCACACTGCCTCTACCGGCTTGTCTTCTTCCCATACCACATCCAGGTGCCATCTCTTACTCAAGTAAGAGAGGCAGACACCCCTGGTATCTACTTGATGCAGGGGCGGATTAAGGGTACCATGGGCCCCGGGCACTTTTTCAAGTCTGGCACCCCCCCCCCCCCGAACTCTGAAGAAAGAACTTTGAAGATGCTGTACCGTATATATTTGCAGATTTCTATTTAGGCGGCCACAAATCTGGCACGGTTTTGAATTAGCTGTAATAGCAGAATGAGCCATACTGAAGAGAGAAAGCAGAATATTTTGAGACACTGAAGTGGTCAGGAGCTTTATAACTTTTTTATTTTTGTGTCAATGGAGTGGTGTGTGAAGGATTATTTTTTTTGCGGGAGGAGTTGTAGTTTTTATTGGCACCATTTAAAGTAGAATATAATGGGTGAATTGGAAAAAACTGAGATTGCTCCATGGTTTTTTGAGTTTAATTTTTACTGTATATATTTACCTTCTCTTAAGGTAAAAGTAGATTTTAACATCTACTTTTACCTTAAGGCTGGGTTCACACGATCTATTTTCAGGCGTAAACGAGGCGTATTATGCCTCGATTTACTCCTGAAAATACGGCTACAATACATCGGCAAAAGATCTGCCCATTCATTTGAATGGGTTTGCCGACGTACTGTGCCGACGACCTGTAATTTACGCGTCGTCGTTTGACAGCTGTCAAACGACGACGCGTAAAATGACTGCCTCGTCAAAGAAGTGCAGGACACTTCTTTGGGCATAATTTGAGCCGTTTTTCATTGAATTCAATGAAGAACAGCTCAAATTTACGGCCGTCAAAGACGCCTCGCAAAATGCGAGGAGCAATTACGTCTGAAACGACGGAACTGTTTTCTCCTGAAAACAGTCTGTAATTTCAGACGTAAAAGGCAGCTATCGTGTGCACATACCCTAAGAGAATGTAAATATATTCAGCCCCAGAGCCAAGCTCAGTACAAATATACAGCACCAGAACCAAGCTCAGTACATACATACAGCAACAGAGCTGAGCTCAGTACATATATACAGCAATAGAAATGAGCTCAGTACATATATACCACACCAGAACCAAGCTCAGTACATAAATACAGCCCCAGAACTAAGCCTAGTACATATATACAGCCCCAAAACCAAACTCGGGACATATATACAGCACAAGAACAAAGCTCAGTATATAAATACAGCAGCAGAGCCGAGCTCAGTACATATATACAGCAACAGTACCGAGCCCAGTACATATATACCACACCAGAACAAAGCTCAGTACATATATACAGCACTAGAACCAAGCTCAGTACATATATACCACACCAGAACAAAGCTCAGTACATATATACAGCCCCAAAACCAAGCTCAGTACATATATACAGCCCCAGAACCAAGATCAATACAAATATACAAACCCAGAACCAAGATCAGTACATATTTGCAGCAACATAACCGAGCTCAGTACATATATACAGCAACAGAACAAAGCTCAGTACATATATACAGCCCCAGAACCAAGATCAATACAAATATACAGCCCCAAAACCAAGCTCAGTACATATATACAGCACCAGAACCAAGCTCAGTACATATATACCACACCAGAACAAAGCTCAGTACATATATACAGCCCCAAAACCAAGCTCAGTACATATATACAGCCCCAGAACCAAGATCAATACAAATATACAAACCCAGAACCAAGATCAGTACATATTTGCGGCAACAGAACCGAGCTCAGTACATATATACAGCAACAGAACAAATACAGTTCAGTAAAGAGATCATTTGCAAATTCAGTTTAACCCCTGCTGTATGAATTAGTTAAATGAGTTACAGCACAGCACAGCGAGATTTCGCTGTGAATGACAGCTTAATCTCGCGAGACTACGCCTGCTATGCTGTAACTCACAGATACGCTACAGAAGTGATCAGGAGAATGAATACACATAACGTCCTGGCTGGAGGTAATGTATATTCATTGTCATGACACATGAGTAGTGTTACAGTGTGTTTAAGTGGCTGCACATAGTGATATAGCTATATCGCTATTTGCAGTGTAAATGAATGGAGAGAAGTGTATGACGCTGATTGGTCACTGATTGGTCAGCGTCATACACTAATCTGTACAACGCCCACTTGGCCATATAGTAAAACACGCGCAGTTGTCCATTGAGAAACTCATTAGCATAAAGCTAATATAGGTCATAACTCGGTCAAAAATGATCGTTTTTCTAAATAAAAAACACTGCTGTAATCTACATTACAGCGCCGATCACATCATGTACAAGATAGGCCACTTATAATGTGGTGACGGAGCCTCTTTAAGTCTTGGGCACTCATGACCCTGTCGTCGGTTGTCCTTCCTTGGATCACTCTGCATAGGTACTAACCACTGCATATATCAGGAACACCCCACAAGACCTGCTGTTTTGGAAATGCTCTTACCCAGTCATCTAGCCATGACAATTTGGCCACTGTGAAAGTAACCCACTACTTACACTTGCCTATTTTTCGTGATTCCAACACATCAACTTCAAAGACTCACTGTTCACTTGCTGCCTAATATAGCCCCACCTTGTCAGAAGTCATTGTAACAAGATAATCCTGGACAATACTTTGAAATCACTGCAAAACTAGCAGCTAGAACATGACCTTTGTTTTTTTTCAGATTTTGAATGTAATGGAGACCCAACAGAACAGAGACTATCTGCAGTGTGAACAAAGCCGACTGTTGACAACAGGACCCTCTCTAACATCAAATTATCCTACATGGCTCTGTTTTACGCAACTCGCCAGCAACATGTCAGACTGGATCATCAGGGAACTCAGGCTGAAACATCTAGAATCTAGGGGGCGATTAATGGCAGGTTATGGCTCTGAACAATCCACCAATTATGGCTTAGAGCAGCAGATGAACACTTCATACTGAAACAGACATTTGTGTAGTGTACAGCAAGATCATTTTTAAAAATATGAAATGTAGGGGAATAAAGTGAAATTAATGATAAGCCCACTGGCGTAACTAGGAAAGACTCGTACCCATAGAAAACATTTGACTGCCCCCCCCCCCCCCACCATCCCGTCAATGAACAATTTATCAGTACTGTGTGCAATGTAACAATACAGCTAGGCCGCCAAGTGTACTCCTATAAACCTTTAGTTGCAGGGTTATAAAAATTGTACCAGACAGTAAGGCCTGATTCACACGAACGCTGCAGTTTTAACGGCAGTTTTTCAAGTCCGAGGTGCATTCGTCCTCAGCGCTGCGGGGCCCGATGTCACGCATCCCCCATAGTTGAGAGTCTATGGAGTGATGCATGAAAAGATAGGACATGTCCTATTTTCCCACGGACCCTTCACACGGTCCACTGAAACAATGGCTGTGTGAACGGCCACATTGAATAACATAGGTCCGTGGGACGGCCGCTGTTTCAACGGCCGTCCCACGGACGTTTAACACGTTTGTGTGAATCAGGTCTTAAGCACTGATATTTTAACATTTTCTATCACTTAAAGTGTAGCTAAACGATTGACAAACTTCTGACATGTCATAGTGACATGTCAGAAGTTTGGATTGGTGGGGGTCCGAGCACTGAGAACCCCACCAATCGCTAGAACGAAGCAGCTGAAGCTCTCGTGTGAGCGCTCAGCCGATTCGGGTCTGTTTGCCTTTTTCCGGAAATAAATGTATCAGTGTACGGACTCAATAGAAAGTCTATGAGCTCGTACTCTGATACATTTATTTCCGGAAAAAGCCGAACAGACACAAAGAGGCTGAGCGCTCACACGAGAGCTTCAGCTGCTTAGTTTTAGCGATTGGTGGGGGTCTCAGTGCTCGGACCCCCACCAATCCAATCTTCTGACATGTCACTATAACATGTCAGAAGTTTATCAAACATTTATCTACACTTTAACTATGCTATTTTATAGTCATAATAGTTATTAAAAAAAACTTACCTGAAACTCATTGCAGCGGGACAGGAAGGACTTGTTTCTATTCGCTCTAACTTTTAAAGTGTAAGTGCGACTTCCGGTTCCGGCGCTGGCGATGCAGGACGCGAGTGACTGAGCTCCCGCTCCCGTCCAGCCTGTTTGCTCGTAATAGTCGCTTCGGCGACGACAATCAGTGGTGAAGCCACCAGCCCTGCACACGGAAACATACCCGGTGGTGCCTGTAAGGACAGGTACCTCCTCAGAAGCGCGCAGAAGCCAGCCATGGAAGATTCAGCCACGGCCGTGGTAAAGGGAGGTAAGATGGCGGCGCTTCCCGCCACTGCGACCCTGCTATACACACAGGAAGATGAGCTGCAACACCATCAGTCCCAGCTTTCAAGCCCGGCAGAACACATAATGTCCTCTCATCCTGCAGCCATTGATTATGTAGCCCTGGCCCGTGAAGTAGCCAAACAGATAGCGCCAGAACTGCAAAAGGCGCTGGAAAAAACGGTGCAAGAGTCCCTAAACCGCGTGCAGGCGGAGCTGGCACAAGTCACTACCAGAGCTGATGAGTTAGAACAGCGTATGACGCTGCTGGAGGATGAAAATGAGCGTCTGCAATCCAAACTGAAAGGGGTGCTGTCTGTTACTACGCAGTTGGGGGACAAGGTGGAGGATCTGGAGAACCGCTCCAGGAGGAGCAACCTGCGACTGGTGGGGCTGAAGGAAGCGGTGATATCTTCTGATTTACAGCGACTATGTGAGAGGACATTGCCAGCAGCTTTAGGTCTTCCCCGTCCCTGCCGGGTGGAGAGGGCGCACAGAGTGGGGCTGGACCCCAGAAACCTCCCAGCAACAGATGACCACAGTTCGCTTCGTCCCAGACAAGTAATCTTTAAGCTGTTGGATTACAATGACAAGGTGGCACTCATGAAAGCTTACCGCAGCAGATTGCGTCCTTTGGAAATAATGGGCATGAAAGTGCTGCTTTTTGAGGATTTCTCTGCGGAGGTTGCAAAACGAAGGCGGGCTTTCAGCAAGATCTGCACCGCGCTGTTCCAAGCGAAAATACGCTTTAACCTGCAGTACCCAGCCATCTTACGGGTGTTTCAAGAGAACGGGCGGAACAAGGTTTTCACCACGCCACAGGAAGCGGAGGACGCACTTACAGAGCTTTGCAGGCACAGACCCCAGCAAGAAGAGGAGCGTCACAGTCTAGCATACAGTCCAAATCGCAAGTCAAGAGAAGCCAAACGGAACCGACAAAATATGGAGCGAACCTGGGCAGAAGCTTTAATGCCCACACCAGGAAGATCCCGGGGGGGTCGAGCCGGAAATGGAGGGGACTCTCCGAAGCCGCAGAGGCGAGCGCGGGACCGCACCCGATCTACGTCTCCTGATTGACGGACGAAGTTCTTTCCAGCACCATTTTATTTAAGCTGATGTGATGATGATTTTGTGGACGCTGTAGACCAATTGCAGATTCCGACCGGCTACAGATAAGTTTGCAGATAATTTGAAAGTTTTGAGGGCGATATTTGGCGGTCTTATACGGCACTCTGTACCGGTCAACAGCTGACCTAATGTTATAATGTTACAATGTTGAAATGTATGCATTTTTGGTATTTCCCTGCATTCTCGCTACAGGAGATTAGTGAGGGAGTTAGATCAGGTTCTGAGATTTTTCCTTGTGGGCGGGATCGACCGGGAATGATACAATGCCTCCCCTACACAAGGGATTAGTTATATCTGCCACAGATGGCATACTGGGGGAAGTTGCGGTAGGAGATCTGGGAAAAGGAGGCAGGGAAACCTAGAGGCGAAACAAGATTTATGTGGTTATGTGAGGATATAATCCAAACGGACTCTAGGTTGTTAAACCGACGGTATGAGAATGTATAAATGTGTGCACAGGCGACAAAGGGGTAATGAGGTGGTAAGGGCAGGTGCTGCTTCCTCATTGAAGGAGACATATATGCAGGTCTGGGGGGGAGGGAGGGGGAGGGAGGGGCGTGTTTTGACACAACAGAAAAAAGTGAAGTCACTTACACCAGTGGGTATTAAGGAGCTGATAACCCTTGCCGTAGGTGATTTTATGGTTTTGTTAGATAAGGGCCTGATGGCCTTGACATGGAGTTTGGTTCTGGTTTATAAGCCGGGTTTTGGTTATGTTATTAATGTTTATACATGGCTCTTGGAAAAAGGCGGATCTGACTCCCCGAACCTATCACGACTTTTAGGCATTTTAGCTCATCTTATGCACGGCCCAATAACATGAAAATAGTCTCTTGGAACGTTAAAGGGCTGAGATCCCCACAGAAACGGACCAAACTTTTGCGACACATGAAACGATTGCATCCTGATGTGGCCCTATTACAGGAAACTCACCTTACCGAGCCAGAGTTTAAGTATTTGCAAAAATTCTGGGTGGGTCAGGTTTTTGGCTCGTCGGCAAGGGAGGGTAAGGCGGGAGTTATAATTTTGATACATAAAAATTTTGCGTTTACGCTGGTGTCCCAGGAACGGGATGACGAGGGCCGTTGGATCCATCTAGTGATGGAGCATGCAGGGGAAACCATCAATATTCATAATGTGTATGGCCCAAATACGATTAACACAGGTTTTTTTGGTCATTTGGAAACCCAACTCCAGCAGGATCGCACTAGGTTTTTGATTCTGGGGGGAGACCTTAACTCTGTAAGGTCTTCAAGGGAAGATAGGAGCGCAGGGACTAGTTCGCAGAGAAATAGAGATAGGATCTTGCCCGACTTTTTAAGACACACGGCCCTAATAGATGCGTGGAGGAGTCTACACCCAGATGCGCGGGAATATACACATTTCTCCCATGTTCATCAGTCATGGTCGCGTATTGATTACTTGCTAGTTAATGACGCATTATCGCAACGATTACGTGAAGCGGCGATTGAAGATCTAGTTATTTCGGACCATGCCCCGGTTACCATTACCTTGGCCGACACAGTAGCTAGAGGAACGGATTTTATCTGGAGGTTTCCCGCCTTTCTGGCAAAGGATGAGGGCTTTATACAGAAGCTTAAGGGGTGGTGGATGGAATTTGATGGGGATAATGTATCGCATCGTTCGGAACCGTCATTGTATTGGCGTACAGCCAAAGTGGTAATAAGGGGGAAAGTTATGCAATTTATGTCTAATCTTAAACGCAAAATGACCGAAGGATACAAGGCAGCGAGCGACAGATTACGGTGTGCATACACAACATTTCTACACTCTCCATCACCGCCATTGGGGGAGAAATGGAGGGAAGCCAAGCGACAGTTTGATCAGTGGTTAGACAAAAGAGAGAGTATTTACCGGTCCCAATTTGATGCCGATCTAATGCGTTTCGGCAATAAAGCGGGCAAATTATTAGCGCGATTAGCGAAGGGGAGGTATGCACCGTCACACATTTCAACACTTAACGAATCTAATGGAACTTCTACCTCAGACCCAAAAAAAATCAACACCATATTAAGTAAATACTACCAAGTCCTTTACTCAGAAACACCCATAGATCTCCAAAAAGGGAGGGAATTTTTGGAGAAGGTGAAGCTGCCAGGGCTCACTCAGGAGCAGAACGGTCACTTGAGCGCAGAGATTACATTAGAGGAAGTTCGGAGCGCCATTAAGACCTTATCTAACGGAAAGGCCCCGGGTCCGGATGGATTCACAGGAGAGTTTTTTAAATCTCTGAGAGAAGAAATCAGCCCTACCTTGGTGGCATACTATATTTTACTAAGGACGGGTGCTTTACCAGCAGAGGCCAAAGTAGCGCATATAAAGGTGTTACCCAAGAAGGGGAAGAATCCTCTTGACCCGGGGTCGTACCGTCCCATTTCACTGATAGACCAAGATCAGAAATTGCTCACAAAAATTTTGGCCAATCGGCTGGCTATGTATCTACCCACACTGGTGGGAAAATCCCAAGTAGGATTTGTAAAGGGCAGGGCAGCAGTGACGAATCTACGCAAAGTGTTGACGGTGCTAGAAACAGTCAGGCACGATCCCTAGCCAGGTACCAGGCCGGCACTATTAGCGTTAGACGCAGAGAAAGCCTTTGATAACATACAATGGGAATGGCTGGGGATGGTGCTGGACAAAATGAACGTTCAGGGAGACTTCCGGGTCTTCCTGAAGGGTGTTTACAATAACCCGCAGGCACGTGTTCACTCCTCAGGGTTCCTGTCGGATCCCTTCCAATTACATAAAGGAACACGACAGGGTTGTCCCCTGTCGCCCCTGTTATTCAATCTCGCATTGGAACCTATGGCTAGATTTCTGGAGGAATCGGATATGTTCAGAGGCATTCAAGTAGGGTCTCGGGCAGTGAAGTTAGCCCTGTTCGCTGATGACGTTATACTTTTTATGTTAAATCCTCAAGAGCATTTAAGGACGGTTTTTCAATTTTTGCAGGAATTTGGGCAATGCTCGGGATATAAAGTCAACCTAGCTAAAAGCGAACTGCTGGAGTTGGGCAGGCCATTGCCTAAGACCTTTTGGCAATCCTTGGGGTGTGGGATATCCCCGGTTGAACATTGCATTACTTATCTGGGTATCAGAATAGGGAGGGTGCCGGACACCCTGTATGGCCTAAATTATCCCCCGTTAATTAAAAAAATACAAGCGGAACTCACTAGATGGGACCAATTGCCGTTGTCCCTCCTGGGAAGGTGCCACCTGATTAAGATGGTTAGCTTCCCCAGATTGCTATACCCCTTTCAAACAATCCCTCTCTTATTGAAGCATGTGGATGTCTCTAAACTGACGGCCTCATTCACTAAATTTATATGGGCAGGAAAAAGGCCTCGCATCGCACTTACCAAGCTCATGATGGGCAAAAAAGAAGGGGGTGTGAACTTTCCGAATGTCAGGGGTTATAACGTGGCCTGTCTTTTTCGTCATGTAGTAGATTGGCTTCACGAAACGAGCAATTATTCCAACTTAGATCTGGAAGGGGAGTATGCCTCACCCTGGAACCTGAAAGCTTTGTTACATTGTAGAGTTGCTTCTCTTCCGTGTCGTCTCAAAACCTCCATTGTATTGAGAGATACAGTCCTAGCTTGGAAAGTGGTACGTAAGCAGTTTGGGTTACCTCACCTGGTATCGAAATATATGCCGTTGAGCGGACACCCGGAATTTTTACCGGGAGTAGGCAAGGGGGACGGATTTGCCTCATGGGGGATGGTAGGCATTGACAACGCAGGGGATCCTATGCACATAGAGGAAAGGAGGTGGTTAACGGTTAACTGGGGAGGAAATCACCACTAAACTCAGACCCATAGAAGGTAGGGTCAATTTTTTACAAATACTTCAGGTACTAGCATTTTGCACCTCCAGGCTCAGGGATTTGAGTAAGGAAGCTACCTCGCACACTCTGGATGAGGTCATAGGTCCAACAACTGGGCGGGCGACCATTTCAGGGTTGTATAGAGCACTGAGAGATGGTTTTGTTCGTCCGCAATCAAGGGTTAGTTTCAAAATCTGGGAACGGTGGACCCAAGATCCAGGTATAGGAGAGATCATACTGGGGGGTTGGGAGACGGTACGGAAGAGTGTTATAAATGAAAGCTGGAGGGAAACCTATTTTAAGTTGATGCATTCAGCTATATATGGCTTTAATATTTTGCCTTCACAATCCTTCCCTGACCGCATTACGTGTTGCCCCAAATGCAATACACCTCTGACGAATTTATGGCATGGAGTGTGGGGGTGCGTACATACGAAACGATTTTGGGGGATGGTACAAAAATATATTGAGGATCATTGGAAAGCGAACCTCCCAATGACGCCTCAAGCGCTACTATTCCATCAGGCCACCAGAGGAAGAGGGTGCTCGAGGAGTGAGATCACCTCCAGCGCTGGTGCACACGATTCTACTCGTAGCCTTGAGATGCCTGCTGAGTAAATGGTTAGAGGCAGACACGCCGGGGTTAGAACTGATTGTGTCATGGCTGAAACAGTTATTAGTTCATGAGAGGGTGGAGGTGGAAAGGCGGAAGGAAACGGGAACCAAGAAGATATTTGATAAGTGGCAAATATTCATAGAATCGCAATGTACAGCAGCCGAAATAGCGGAAATTGTTAAGCCTTTCCAGCACACAAAGTGGTACTGCACACAGCTCTTGGCAGGCACTTTAGGGGGGTTGCAACTTTGAACTAGTTGGGGGATAAATGATAAGTAGATACTCATTGATGACCTAAGTCGTGTCGGGGTTGGGGGAAGTCATGTTTTCGGTCCATATGAAGATCGACACTTATGCCATGTTTATATGTTTATATGTTATGTTATGTTGAATTTAATTCAAAGTTAATTCAATGACAGTAGAGTGCTGCGCACTCATGATGTAACTTTTACGTGAAATGTTTGTAAGAAAATGTGAAAACTGACAATAAAAAGGATATTTAAAAAAAAAAAAGTGTAAGTGCTTGTCCACACACAACGGAATTGCTGCAGAAAATTTCTGCAGCAATTCCGTTGAAAAAACACAGACATTGCTCTGCGGAAAAAATGCATCATTTCCTGCAGTTTTTACGGCGGAAAATGGTGCATATTTTGCTTCCTTTTTTTCACAATATTGGGTGATGGTGACATCTCCTCTGAAAAACGCAATTCTGGCCACTTTCCGCAGCAGGAATTGACATGCTGCGGTCCGAAAAATACACACCGCAGGTCAATTTCTGCTCTGAATTTTTATGCAGCTTGTGGATGAGATTTGTTAAATCTCACCCACTTTGCTGCTACTGTATTCTGCTGCATATTTTCCGTCTGCAATTCCGGCTGGGAAAAAACACGGCAATTCCGCAGTGTGTGGACGAGCCCTAAAGGCGAGGGTTGATTATAGCCTCTTGTATTGTGTTACAGCTATCCCTGCATGTATCCCCCCAGGGTCCCATCCCTATTTTATAAGATCCCATTAATACACATCTGAGGTAGATCTAAATTCATGGGAGCTCATAAAATAGGTGGGTCTGGGGGGGTAGATTATCTACCCCGTCCCCCCTATTTTATGAGATCCCATTAATAACGATCCCCCCCCCCCCCCCCCCCGTAGCTAGTGACAAACACAGCCCCCTGAAGATAGTGCCACACAAAACTTCCCCTTGTGGATAGTGTCACACACAGCCCCCTTGTGGATAGTGCCACACACAGCCCCCCTTGTAGATAGTCACTCACAGCCCCCCCCCTTGTAGATAGTGTCACACACAGCCCCCCTTGTGGATAGTGTCACACACAGCCCCCCTTGTGGATAGTGTCACACACAGCCCCCTTGTGGATAGTGCCACACACAGCCCCCCTTCTAGATAGTCACTCACAGCCCCCCCTTGTAGATAGTGTCACACACATCCCCCCTTGTGGATAGTGTCACACACAGCCCCCTTATGGATAGTGCCACACACAGCCCCCCTTGTAGATAGTCACTCACAGCCCCCCTTGTAGATAGTGTCACACAAAGCCCCCCTTGTGGCTAGTGTCACACACAGCCCCCCCTTGTAGATTGTGTCACACACAGTCCACCCTTGTAGATAATGGCACACATCCCCCCCCTTGTAGATAATGCCCAACACAACCCCCCAGTAGACAGTGGCACACACAGCCCCCCCCCCCCAAGCAACTGAAATTTTTTTATTACTCACCTAGGCATGTTCCGCCGACGAATGGAGCTGCTCCATAGCCCTCTCAGCCATTGTCTGCTTGCAGCCTATGAGACGCTGGGGCAGGACCCTTGCGTAGGCCGGCATGATCCAGTAATGCCATCGTGCCGGCCTGCGCAGGGATCCTGTACCAGGGTCTTATAGGCTGCAGGCCTAATGTGGCCTTTAGCCTAGTGAATGGCAGAGCAGGGAGCTAGATCCCTGCTCTGCCTTAGTACTCAATATCCTGAGGACGCACATAGAATAGAATGTGGCAGTCGCTAGCACCGGCGCTAGCAACAACACAACGTATGATGGGGGCCCGTGCCACCCAGCCCGGCACATAAATGTTATGCCTAGTGGCATCAGCAATGGCTGCTATAGTGACAGTATACAGTAAGCCCCTAAGCTTTCTCTAGTGGTGGGCCTTACCCCAAACTGCTGCCACAAAGTTGGAAGCATGCAATTGTTTAAAAAATGTCTAAAACAAAGTATCGGAGCACGGTCTGTAAAAAGCAAAAAATAGGACATGTCCTATCTTTTGCGGAGCCTTTCTATGGCACGAAAACGTTCCCGTAAATATAATTACGAACTAAATCTAGGGTCATGTGCATGGAGCCTAAAACAATTTTTCTTTCTACTAAATAGATAAGAAATAGGAGTAGGGGTCTGACCGCTGAGACCCTGACAGATCGCCAGAACGGGTGACCCCAGTCCTCCTTTTTACCCAGCTGCATGACGGCAGCTAGGAGTAATTTGAGTGGAGCAGTGACTATTTTTCGGTGAAGAGACAGTTATATTGTGGTCTTTTTTTTAATAAAATGACACTTTACTGAAGAAATCCACCATGTCACTACCCTTATTATCAGCACTTTGTTAGGTTTGTTGTTTATTAGGATTGCATAACTTTTTCGTATAAAGTTCTGCGGTTTATATTTTATCACATTTCAGTATCCTTGTTGAGCCACATGGTGGCAGTATAGCAGCAATGGAAAACATATGAAGTGTTCTGGATGTTGCAATATTGTTTAAATAGACCCGTCACTTTCTCTTGCTGATATAGCGCCAACATACTTCACAGCTGCTGTTCACACAGATTGTCATCATTCACACCAGTCCATGTCTCCAATACAGTTCTTAATCTAAATTCCTATCTCAGACACACACAAATTCATCATGGCTACTCATAGGCCTTGTTCACACAGTGCTGAATTTGAAGCAGATTTTGCATGTATTTTTTAAGCCTAAACAAAAATTGGATCCAGAACAGGAGACACTTTAAGGCATCCTTATATATTTCTTCTATTTAGGTTCTGTTTTTGGACTAAAAAAATATACATGTAAAATCTACATAAATCTGCACTGCGTGAACAAGGCCATATAGGAAGAATACGTTTGTATCGGTATCACTATGTTTAGAGTACGGGAGGAAACCCACACAAACACAAGGAGAACAAACTATTTTCTTACAGTGGCCTCATATTAAAACCTTGAGGGGTATTGTGTTACTCTCTTCCATCAGCCTCCTCTTCTACTTTCTGTTGGTTGTCAAGAAACAGAGGTCAGATGAAACAGAGTAAGGGCCGGTTCACATCAGCGTTCGCTTTCCGTTCAGGGGTTCCGTCGGAGGTTTCCATCGTGGAACCCCGCAACGGAAAGTCAAACGGAAACCACAGCTTCCGTTTGCATCACCATTAATAGCAATGGTGACGGAAACACTGCTAATAGTTTCCGTTTTTCCGACTGAATCAATAGCGCAGTCGACTTCGCTATTGATTCCGTTGAAAAAACGGAAACCTGCCAGCGCCACCCCCTCCTGCACTATAATTGTACTTGTGTCTATAGGACACAGGTACAATTAGAAGCAATGAATGGCCGGGTATGTTCCGCACCCGGCCATTCAGTGCTTTTCTACTGTGAAGCGGTGCGATACTTCGCGTCGTTGAAAGGTGCTGAATGACAGGGAAAGTTATTCTGCCCTGCCATCAGCGCCTTTCATAGACACTTCATTCAACCCCAGGAGACCTGCGCAGAAGAGAGCAGGTCTCCATTGCTGCCGGATGGCGTGGGAGCGGGATTAAGGTGAGTTTGAATAGTTTGTTATCTTATCGTAATAAAAAAGTGTGTGGCTTTATCTACGGGGGGGGGGGGGACTTTATCTACAGGGGGGGGCTTTATCTACAAGGGGGACTTTATCTACAGGGGGGCTCTATCTACAGGGGGGGTATATACTGGGGTGGGCTATATGTGGAGCACTATATACAGGGGTGGGCTATCTGTGGAGCACTGTATACAGGGGTGGGCTATATCTACAAGGGTGGGCTATCTATAAAGCACTATATACAGGGGTGGGCTATATCTACAGGGGTGGGCTATCTATAAAGCACTATATACAGGGGTGGGCTATATCTACAGGGGGGCCATATACAGGGGTAGGCTATCTGTAGAACACTATATACAGGGGTGGGCTATATCTACAGAGGGGCCATATACAGGGGTGGGCTATCATGGAGCACTATATACAGGGGTGGGCTATATTTACAGGGGGGCTATATACAGGGGTGGGCTATCTGTGGAGCACTATATACAGGGGTGGGCTATATCTACAGGGGGGGGGCTATATACAGGTGTGTGTGTGTGTGTGTGTGTGTGTGTGTGTGTGTGTGTGTGTGTGTGTTTGTGTAAGGGCGGATTTACACGAGCGTGTGCGTTTTGCGCACGCAAAAAACGCGATGTTTTGCGTGCGCAAATTGCACTTAACAGCTCGGTATGTCATCACATAGGATGTGCGGCTGCGTGATTTTCGCGCAGCCGCCATCATTATCACACTCCGTTTGGATGTTTGTAAACAGAAAAGCACGTGGTGCTTATCTGTTTACATTCATAGTTTGACAGATGTTGCGCGAATCGCGCTCGTCCCACGGAAGTGCTTCCGTGTGGTGCGCGTGATTTTCACGCACCCATTGACTTCACGCACCCTGAGGAAGCGATATTTGCGAAACGCGCGTCGGGGTGCCTCAACACTCGGTGGGTCACTTTACCTCCAAAACACCTCCATGGGTAAGCCTTCATTTTTGGTTTTGTCATATCAGTGGTTCTGTTAAGCAGACTTTTGGTTCCCCTTCACACCAGGCTATAGTGGGCCGGCTCCTTTTTCCCTTGTTCTACTTCTGGGACCATGCATTTGAAGAGTTAGACGTAACTCTCCTGTTACTAGTTTGTAGACGTTATTTCATCTACTGCTTATGTGCATGCACTATTTGGTGGAGAGATGGCGCAGATTCCGTTGCAGTGAACCAGCATTGTCTGTATGTGACGGCGACGTGCTTTCTCTCCCCCATACATCTATATACTAACGGAACCTCTCAGGCTTTTGTACTTATGGCATGCCCGTGTTGAGGGTTTTTTGATACCTGATCCACCTATCTATTTTCAATTTTTAACATCTCGTTGTGTACTTGTGTTTTTATATTTGTGTATTTTCGAATGTAACAATAAAATTATTTTTCTTTGTGTACTTATAGTCTATGACTCCTTTTTCTCATGGTTTCTACTGGACAACTTGTAGCACAGCCGGCAGGTTTACATTTTGCACCAACATGCTTGAGAACTCCCTTGTTCATACTAAAAATACTCTATCTGCGGGCAACATGTTAGGGTATGTTCATACTGAGTTTTTTGCAGGCAGAATTTTGATCTGCCTGCACGCCGTTTGCCGCGTTTTTCGCCCGCGGCCACAAAAAAGGCGTGAAATTCACTTTTTCTGCCTCCCAATGATGTCAATGGGAGGTCAGAGACGTAAACGCCCGGAGATAGAGCATGTTGCTTCTTTTTCCCGAGAGACGATTTTCCCGTCGTAGGAAAAAACGCCTCCGCCTCCCATTGAAATCAATGGGAGGCATTTTCGGACGTTTTTTGGCGCGTTTTCCGACGCGGTTTCCACGTCAAAAAACCCTGTGTGAACTGGCCCTTACAGAGCAAGGGGAGCTGAGCAGATTGATATATTGTTTTGTGGAAAAAGATTCACTACTAAAAAGGGCAGGTGGCATACTACACACACTCAATGACATTGGCAATATTAAGACCAGGCTAAACCTAGACTTCTTGTAGTGCTATTGATTTAAAGGGACAGTGTCATGATTTTTTTTAAAAATTAATTTATGTGTTTTTATTTAATAAAATATTATATTGACTTTATTGAATTTCTCACACACAAAGTTGTTTTTTATTGACACATTCTTACTGTACTGGGGGCTGCCATGTTTTATTTCATCTGTGTATGTGTCTCTTAACGACACATACACAGATGGAATACGGCAGCACAGTGCATAGGACACAATGAACGGGAGTCGTTCATTGCCTCTGCTATCTGGCTCTGTACTGCGCAGCAGCAGTTCAGATCCACACAGCAGAGAAGCTGGTTTGTAGGGAGATAACAGGCGTCATTATGAAGATCGGCTGCATTGCAGGTAAGGTGTATGAGTCTCTGTCTGTCCCTCTCTCTCTCACAGACCCCCGCTCTCATGACCCCCGGCAGGCCACCCCCCGACGCTAGATGTATTGTCAGTGTGGACGGTGTGCGGACTGTGATCGGGTGAGGAATCCGTCAGCAGGAGGTCGGGGAGGAGACTGTCAGCAGCAGATGGTTATTCCTATCACAGAGTGGTGTGACAGTCTCCTCTACTGCGGAGGAGACTGTCAGCAAGATTGTATGTGGACGATGGAGGAGACTGTCAGCAGGACTGTATGGGGAAGCTGGAGGAGACCGTCAGCAGTATTGGGTGGTGATGCTGGAGGAGACTCTCAGCAAGATTGTATGGTGACGCTGGAGGAGACTGTCAGCAGTATTGGGTGGTGATGCTGGAGGAGACTGTCAGCAGGATTGGATGGGGACGCTGGAGGAGACTGTCAGCAGAATTGTTTGGGGATGCTGGAGGAGACTGTCAGCAAGATTGGGTGGGGACGCTGGAGGAGACTATCAACAGTATTGGGTGGTGGTCCTGCAGGAGACTGTCAGCAGGATGGAGGGATAAAGACATTTAGCAGGAGAGGCATGTAAAATGCGCAAAAAAAACGTGTCAAATACACGCCGGGTGAACCTGTCAACTGAAAAGTCATTCACTTCACTTTCATCATTCTATGTTCACACAGTGTTTTCAGCCGTTTTTCAGGCCGTAAACGTCAAGAAAACGGCTGAAAAATCGGAAGCAGAACATCTACAAACACCTGCCCATTGGTTTCAATGCGAAATACGGCGTTCTGTTCCAACGAGGCGCTTTTTTACGCTGCTTTTTTCCAACAATGCCCCGTAAAAAGATGCCCGCCAAAAAGAAGTGCATATCACTTCTTGGGACGTTTTTGGAGCCGTTCTTCATTGACTCTATAGAAAAACAGCTCCAAAAACGGACGTAAAAAACGCCACCAAAACGCGAGTTTGATTAAAAAAAGGCTGAAAATCATGAGCTGTTTTCCCTTTGTTTAGTAAGCGTGTCAACATACCCTTAGCCTTTTGGTGTGTCCTATAGCTTCTGCCAGCTGCATTTGAACAATCACACCCAAAATGGCACCTTTTGAAGACACCTTTTCCTGGCTTGTAGGAGGGGGGGTGAGATTCCCTCCCACATTTACGGCAGCTGTGAGTCAGGTTGCTTTGCCTTATTCACCTTGCTGTAATTCTGGGAAGTGCCCCCTCTGGTGGCCAACATAGGAAAACATGTCAAATTATTATTTAATTTTTAATACTTTCCACCATGTGGAAGAAAAAAAAAAAAATACAGCACAAAACATAAAAAATAAAATAGAAATAAGTAACTTACTTTAAAAAAAAAGGTTTAATTTGCGACACATTCCCTTTAAAGAGGCTCTGTCACCAGATTATAAGTGCCCTGTCTCCTACATAATGTGATTTTGGCCAAGTTATGACCATTTTTGTATTTATGCAAATGAGGCTTGCAAAAGTACAACTGGGCGTGTTGAAAAGTAAAAGTACAACTGGGCGTGTATTATGTGCGTACATCGGGGCGTGTTTACTACTTTTACTAGCTGGGCGTTGTGTATAGAAGTATCATCCACTTCTCTTCAGAACGCCCAGCTTCTGGCAGTGCAGACACAGCCGTGTTCTCGAGAGATCACGCTGTGACGTCACTCACAGGTCCTGCATCGTGTCAGACGAGCGAGGACACATCGGCACCAGATGATTCTGCAGCAGCATCGGCGTTTGCAGGTAAACCGATGTAGCTACTTACCTGCAAACGCTGATGCTGCTGCAGAATCAACTGTAGCCTCTGGTGCCGATGTGGCCGACACGATGCAGGACCTGTGAGTGACGTCACAGATCTGCACTGCCAGAAGCTGGGCGTTCTGAAGAGAAGTGGATGATACTTCTCATCAGAACGCCCAGCTAGTAAAAGTAGTAAACACGCCCCGATGTACGCACATAATACACGCCCAGTTGTACTTTTACTTTTCAACACGCCCAGTTGTACTTTTGCAAGCCTCATTTGCATAAATACAAAAATGGTCATAACTTGGCCAAAAATGCTCGTTTTTAAAAAATAAAAACGTTACAGTATTCTACATTGCAGCGCCGATCTGCTGCAATAGCAGATAGGGGTTGCAAAATCTGGTGACAGAGCCTCTTTAAAATTACAGAGCTGTGTTCAAGGGAAAACAGCCTCTGATTGCAAGGTATTTATTTGAAGCTGAAAATTAAGCTTTTTTTCATTTATAGCTTATTTGAGGCTTTTTTTTTTAGCCTTTTTTGAGGCGTTTTTCATAGTGTCAATAAAAAAATCAGCT
The DNA here is from genome assembly GCF_050947455.1 of Rhinoderma darwinii. NCBI lineage: Eukaryota > Metazoa > Chordata > Amphibia > Anura > Rhinodermatidae > Rhinoderma > Rhinoderma darwinii. The sequence goes on from NC_134688.1 coordinate 424,681,839, forward strand.
CCAAAAATGCCTCAAGAAGTGACATGCTACTTCTTTTTACGAGGTGTTTTTTTAATTCAGCAGCGTAAAAATACACCTCATATGAGCAGGACAGTGTAGTTCCCATTGAATTTAATGGGAAGTGGTTTGTAGGCGCTTTGCTATTGTTTTTTTAGGCGTATGTCAAGGCGTTTACGCTCAGAAATACGCCTGAAAAAACAACGCGTTAATATACCCATAGACTCTAAAGGCTTGTTTATATGTAGAGATTATCGTAATGGTTCGAATGATTTAAAGCAATTATAATAACAATCACCAAGTATAAGGGTATATTCACACGGGCTATTTTCGGCCGTTTTTCGGAATCGGATACAGAACGCCTCCAAACATCTGCCCATTGATTTCAATGGGAAAAACGGCATTCTGTTCCGACAGGGCATTTTTTTACGCAGTCGTTTTTCAAAGCGGCCGCCAAAAAAAAGTGCATGTCAGTTCTTGAGACGTTTTTGGAGCCGTTTTTCATTGACTATGGAAAAACAGCTCCAAAAACGGCCGTGAAAAAAAAAACGACTGAAACCCAGGAGCTGTTTTCCAATGAAAACAGCGCTGTATTTTCAGACATTTTTGATTTTCTGTGTGCACATACCCGAAAGCTGTATTCACACGAGCATGTTCGGTCCGTAAAGGACGGAACGTATTTCGACCGCAAGTCCCGGACCGAACACACTGCAGGGAGCCGGGCTCCTAGCATCATAGTTATGTACGATGCTAGGAGTCCCTGTCTCTCCGTGGAACTACTGTCCTGTACTGAAAACATGATTACAGTACAGGACAGTTGTCCCGCAGCGAGGCAGGGACTCCTAGCGTCGTACATAACTATGATGCTAGGAGCCCGGCTCCCTGCAGTGTGTTCGGTCCGGGACTTGCGGAAATACGTTCCGTCCTTTACGGACCGAACATGATCGTGTGAATCCAGCCTTAGGCCTGATTTACACGAGCGTGTGCGTTTTGCGCACGCAAAAAATGCTGCGTTTTGCGTGAGCAAAAGGCACATAACAGCTCCGTGTGTCATCAGCGTATGATGCACGGTTGTGTGATTTTCACGCAGCCGCCATCATTATGACACTCCGTTTGGATGTTTGTAAACAGAAAAGCACGTGGTGCTTTTCTGTTTACATTCAGAGTTTGACAGCTGTTGCGCGAATCACGCAGTTCGCACGGAAGTGCTTCCGTGCGGCATGCGTGGTTTTCACGCACCCTTTGACTTCAATGGGTGCGTGATGCACAAACAGCGCACAAAGATAGGACATGTCGTGAGTTTTTTCAGCGGACTCACGCTGAGCAAAACTCACGGACTCTCTGCATGCCTCCATAGACTAATATAGGTGCGTACAACACGCGTGAAAAGCACGCGCATCGCACGCACATATCACGCTCGTGTAAACGAGGCCTTAGGGTACAGATAAACTGGGCAGCAAAAACTGCACGTAAACACATGCATTTTTTTTGCTGTAATTGTACTGCAGTTGCGGTTCTTGGTAAAACCACACCAAAAATGCCTTTTTATTACTGATGAAAATTGATTCTTGATATTTACAAATTGTAACGTATAAATCATTGTCCGCTCACTTGTACTGTAGTTATATGATCAAATATGCATATAAATTTGTTCCTAATATGTATGGTAATCGTAGTAGGTTCACCATCCAACACTCAACGATTTTAGGAAGTGAACGATTATTAATCGTTTGGTTAAAAAAAATATTGTTACATGTAAATGCACCTTCCCTATGATTAAAGAATATATGTGGCTCTGCTGGAATCTATATTTCTTTCACGGAAACTGTAGTCGTCACAGACACTGGACTTGACACGGTTACTGAAGTCGTCACGGACACTCGACTTGGCACAGACGCGGATACTGAAGTCGTCACAGACACTGGACTTGGCACAGACGTCGTACATGAATAATGCTGGGGAACCTTTGTTGACTAACAGAGTTAGGATTGGTTCACATATACGTCAAGACTCCATTTCCATCACCATTGATTTCAATGGTGACGGATCCGATACCAATGGATTCCGTTTGTCTCAGTTGTGCAAGGATTCTGTCGTTTTGACGGAATGAATAGTGTAGTCTGTATTTCAATGGTGATGGAACTGGAAACCTATGGTTTCCATTTGTTTCAGTCAGGGCTCCATTCTGACGGAAAGCTCAGACAAAACGTCAGAATAGAGCCTTGACGCATATGTGAACGAAGCCTAAGGGTATGTGCATACGATATCGACAATTACGGCTGAAATTACGGCGCTGTTTTCAGGTGAAAACAGCTCCTGCATTTCAAACGTAATTGCTCGTACTCGCGTTTTGCGAGGCGTCAATTACGACCGTAATTTGGAGCTGTTCTTCAAAATTACAGGTCGTCGGCACAGTACGTCGGCAAACCCATTGAAATGCATGGGCAGATGTTTGCCGACGTATTTGAGCCGTGTTTTCAGGCGTAATTCGAGGCGTAACACGCCTCGTTTACGCCTGAAAATAGGTCGTGTGAACCGAGCCTTAGACACAACATTGTTCAGGCAATGAGAAAGTGGGCGGAGTTATTTTTAAAGTGCCGGGTGTGCTGGGATTGCTTTAGGGTGGTATTCCTGGTGCGCACGCTGGCCCTTTAAGACCAGGCACGAGCGAATGCACCCTACAGTCATCGTTTGGAGGAGAGAGAGGTGCGCACCGGCATCTCTAGGGAAGTAGACGCCGGCAGAGTTTTAGAGTCCTGCGGTCGCGGCTGCCGGTAAGTGGGGGATGCTTTACACTATCTATATCTATCTAATATCTATCCCATACCTTTCTATTAATCTCATATCTATCTAATATATATCTATCTATCCCATATTTTTCTATCTATTCCATATTTATCTATTATCTATCCCCTACCTTTCTATTTATCACATATCTAGCTAATATTTATCCCATATCTTTCTATCTATCTATCTATCTATCTATCCCTTACCTTTCGATTTATCTCATATACATCTATCTATCTATCTATCTATCTATCTATCTATCTATCAAACTGTTTAGAATTAGTGGCCAAGACTATGTCATTGAAATAATAGTATTTAGGATAGTCATGAGCGATAGTATGAAAAACCAAGCAGAGGTAAAAATTAGGACATATACAGTATGTGATGTGATATAGAAGTAATGTCACATCACACAGTTTGCATAGAAATAATGATGTTGCAAATATATAAATAGATTCACAAAGCTAGGAGGAACCATGAAAACATTGCTGTTTCTAGGTGAAAACTAAAAACAAGCTATGTAATCGCCTAGATACCCACACTCAGGGATTAACACAGCTGAGCCAGTAGTGAGCAAGAGAGCGCTTGTGTGACTGCACCATTGGCTGCAGAGTGCGCAGGGCTTGATTGGCTGCACGCAGTAGACAGGACTGTTGCCGTCTCAGGATCACTTTGTGATAAGTGAGGGTTTTCCATTACTTAACAGACAAATTATATGATATTTAGAAAACGGTAAGAGATCAGGAAATTTCAGAATAAAAATTCTGACCATGTCAGTTTTATCAAGCATAAAACAAAATGACAAATTACAATTTGATCTTTTATAATATACCGGTCCTGTTGCCAGGAGAGAAAAATCGTTCTTCCTTATGGATTTTGAACCCACTCTTGGTTTTGGTTTACAAATACTGATGCAAAATACTGATCCAAATACAGCCGAGCCTACATGGTGATGGGGGAGTTTGCCAAGCGTTAAAGCCGACGGCTATCTGAAGTGTTTGGCCACCTTAAAACATGGCATGTTAATGATCAGACTCCAAGGCCATGATAATTCGGTTATTACACCACACTATTAGAAAGCACATTGCATTGACATTTGGTCAGTCTGCACGTATAGACACTGCCTATAATATATAACCAGACCTTTGCCACGAACCAGTCTTTACTGACAACCTAATTTTAAAGGGAACCGGTCAGCAGTTTTGAGGTGTCAAAACTTCTTACCAGACGATATAGGTAAAGGAAAGGGCATATTAAATTTACCTTTTTTTCACGGTCATGCAACTTGCATGACCGAGTATATGATGTTTAGATCCCCCGATTGAAAGTGCCACTGAGGTGGGACCTGATGTACAAGTGCTCCTGCACTACATGCTGCAAGACCCGCCCCTCTGTTCTGAGTAATGGGTCTGATTGGCACAAGAGCCGTCATTTAGAGCAGAGAGTGGCACTTGTGACTGCCGCACCAGAGGAATCAAACTTTGGTTTCTCGGGCATGACCAAGAAAAAAGGTATATTTAAAACTGCTGAGAGGGTTATATAGGGGAGGGGGAATGGCATTTTAAAGCCGTTAAAACTGCTGACCGGTTCCCTCTAATGCTGTGATAGGATCCATTGTGCTGGGCAAACATGGCCAAATGTGATGATGGGTGAGAATTATGACATGAAGATGGTTGATAACGTCTCATCAACCATCAGTGTATTCTGAACTAACCCATTACATTTTATGGTTAATTTAATAACCTAATAACCTCAGTCAGCATCATCATGGCCAGAATCATGAAGACCCGTCAGGGAGAAGCGTCGTCTTCTGAAGGTCAGAGCGTTCCTTACGATAATTCTTATATCACAGATTTACCCATATGAGATTGTGTTTGAGTATCTGTTTGCCTCAGTCTTCTGCCATACCTCGCATAGCCTGGGCAGGGTCATTGGGCTTCTAGGTGATTGATAGGAATGAACCCCAACGAATAGACAGGAATGGGCCATTTCTGGTCAGAAAAGGACAGAATGCAGTAACAATACTCAGTAGCCATAAGCAACAAGCTCTTCGATGAACTAAAAAGAAAGTAACAGGGAACTTCTATCTCCTTTGGCTCAATTTACATTACATTCCGGACATATCCTGGTCATGACACCAAATATATGCCCGAGACACATTCATCTGTATTCCTCCCATTGTAAAAGTACTGTGCAGTATAATTTATTTCTTTGTGGAATTCCCTTGTATTGAAAAGAGTTGTGGCTTTTTAATAGTTAAAAAATAGGTGCACCAATGTATACTTGCAAAACCTATGCCAAAAAGGCACAATATTGACATTTGTTTGCCTATGAAAGTCTATGGGCACATTGCCGTATACATCAGGAAGTGCTTCTGGTATAGAAGTGTCAATGCACGCATAAAAGCTGCACATCAATACTAGATATATATCGGCAGATCTTTTCGTTTAACCTGTACAAGGAGCTGTCAGGCCCCCACCGACCTTAATTTCAGAACGTACCTGTTCCAGTCACATACACAGGTGAGTTTCTGGTGTGGTCATACCAGGCTTAGATAGCATTTTGTTTTGTCTAAACCACGAGCACATACTTGATACTGACTTTACATTCTGGGTGTGTTTTTGTTTAACTGATGCTTCATGCATTTGAAGAATCCCAACACCCACACTGTTGTTTCACTGAACTCTCATTACGTCACCCTTTCTGAACACGTTCTCTGTACATTCTTCTGCAAGTTACTCATCTCCAAAATACCTAGCAGTATGGGTCACATTACTGACCATGATGTTCATATATCACTGCAGGGCAGTGACCAACACATACAGTGTCGCATAGCATCATATTGTTAAATTGTTCTTCTGTGATACATCTCAATGACTTTTGAAGGCGGTTGTTTAAAAGCAAATTATTTCTGCTTTACAAACTATAACGATCTAATTCAGCATTCTAATAAAAGTCCAGCGACATGTTTTTTATTTACCTTGCATTGATTTGAGCGGTTATCATTAAAGGGGTTATGTGGGGAGCGAAAAGTATTAGCAGTGTACTCACTACGTATGTGAGTACACTCGCTAATATACATTCCGGTCCCCCTAACTACTGCTTGTACATAGAGTACAGCAGGGCCGGTCACATGACAAAGAGTTGTGTCATCATGAAGAAAGACTGGATTTCCGGTGCCCCGCCAGCGCTATCAAAAAATCTATTAAAATCTCATAATCAGCGCGACAGGTGACCGGAATGTATATTAGCGAGTGTACTCACGTACTGCAGAGAGCACACTGCTAATACTTTTCACTCCCCACATAACCCCTTTAATGTCTCCACTGCTATACACTGCTCCAAAACCGAAAATAAGCCGTGAGCTAAAGGGGGTTTTACACTGGGCGATTATTGGGCAAACGAGAGCTCATAAAAAGCTAATTTCCGATAATTGCCCTGTGTAAACAGGGCAGCGATCAGCAGATGAACGAGAAAACACTCATTCATCTGCTCATCGTATCGTTTGAAAAAAAGTGACATATTATAGTTGTCGGCAGGGAGACGCGCTGCCGACATGATAATAATGGATGGGGACGAGTGATCAGAGTAACGACCGCTTGTCCCCATTCATAGCTCTGTGTGACAGGAGCAAACGAGCGCCGATCAACAATGTCTCGTTGATCAGCGCTCGCTGCACCGGACGATTATCCGATGATTGTCTTTAGAAATGACTAAGGCCTTATTGACACGACGGTGTTATACATCCGTGTGAGGGCCGTCAAAACAACGGCCGTCACACGGATATATGTAATTCAATGCGGCCGTTCACACGGCCTTTGTTTCAACGGACCGTGTGAAGGGTCTGTGAGAAAATAGGACATGTCCTATTTTTTCACGCTTCACGCATCCCTCCATAGACTCTAGTCTATGGGGGATGCGGGATATCGTGTCCCGCAGCGCAGAGCACGGATGCACCCAGGACATGAAAAACAGCAGTTTTTCACGTCCGAGATGCGCAACGCTCGTGTGAATCCGGCCTAAATATGTCACACAGCCACAGCTCAAAAGTAATGCCCCTATTGAAACGAAAAGCGTGGCCTTAAGTGGCTGTCTATATGGGCCAGAAATTAAAAATAGGCAACTATGACTCAAGGTATATTGCTGGTAGATTGGCATGCAACAAAAATTCTAAAAATAGACCCCACCCTAGATTTTAAAAGTGATTTTTAACCCCTTGGAGACAGACATTTTCTATTGCTGCATTCCAAGAGCCATATCTTTTTCATTTTTCCGTGGACATAGCCAAAGGAGGGTTTTGTTTTTTTGCAGGATAAGTTGGAGTTTGTAAAGGTACCATTTGTGTGTTAGAATGGGGAGAAAAAAAAAAACGTGATTTCTCCATTTCTCTACATGTTAACTTTATTTTGCGAGTCAATCTGTTCTCGACAGTACCACATTTATATAGTTTTTTCCATGATGTACTACTTTTACAAAAGTAAAAATTGTTAAAAATATTTTTTTGTTTTTGTCGCCATCACTTTTTTTTTTCTGTCAATGGTGCAGTGTGCAGTCTTGTTTTTTGTGGGGTGAGCTAGTTTTTAACGGTTATATACGACTTTTTGATCACTTTTTATTTAATTTTTTTGGGAAGCGAGGTGACTAAAAAACCAGCAATGCTTGAACTGTTCATTTTTTATTTTTCATACTGCATTGTCTCAGCGGGTTAAACAATGTGATATTTTACAAGTTCAGACTTTAAAAGGACGCAGCGATACCAGTTATGTTTACTTTTATTTATTGCTTACATAATTTTTTTACATAAACGGGACCGCAATACTTACTTAGAGAACCTTTCACCTCCCCATACATGTGCAGCATGTAATGGGGAGGGCTGCACAAACCCTGGGGCACTTTACATTTTTTTTCTACCTCCCACCGTTATTTAGATATAGGTGCCGTTATGTTTGGCGCCCGATATTTAAATAACCCACTGAACAGTCAACGGGGCGTCTACTGTCAAGGGTCCGTGTTACTATGGTTGTGACACTGTCCAATCGCGTATGGACAGTACCACAGCATGAGAGTGTGTGTGATTGCAGTCTTTTCACCCGAACTGGCAAGGGGGCATGTCAATGCTACGGACAGAGCTGTGGAGAGGAGAGCGCGCGATCATCTCTTCAGCTCTTGCGGGAGATCAGTCTTGTATTGTCTGCCGAACTGGCAAGGGGGCGTGTCTCTGCTACGGACAGTGTAAGCGCTCCCTAGCTCTTACACTGTCCGTAGCAGTGACACACCCACTTGCCAGTTCGTCAGACAAAGTACAAGACTGATCTCTCACAAGAGCTGAAGAGATGAGAGCGCGCATGCGTGCTCTCCTCTCCACAGCTCTGTCCGTAGCACTGACACACCCCCTTACCTGTTCGGATGAAAAGACTGCAATCGCACACACTCTCATGCTGTGGCACTGTCCATATCTGATTGGACAGTGTCACAGCCATAGTAACACGCCCCCTTGACAGTACACGCCCCGTTGACTGTTCAGGGGGTTATTTGAATATCGGGCACAAAATATAACGGAACCGATATGTAAATAATGGAGGGAGGTAGAATTTTTTTTTAAAGTACCCCAGGGTTTGTGCTGCACATGTATGGGGAGGTGAAAGGTTCTCTTTAATATGTATTTTGGTTTCAACTGTATTTTTATTGAAAGTTTTCAAAATACACACATGGCATAAGGACGCATGGGCAGGCCACCATACAATCCACTTCACATATTAGAAAATCCAATCAGACAAAACAAGACACCGGGAAAAAGACAAAAGGGAGGGGGGGGGAGAAAACAAAAAAGGTCACTCAAAGACCAAGCAAAGTTCTAACTCAGAGATATCGGTAGCGAATACTTATCCCACACCACTTTAAACATGTCCAGCGTATTGTCAAGCGAGGCCGTCATACGTTCCATAATGCGAATTTCCCTAATTCTAGTCAGTAAGTCGATGTGAGAAGGAGGGGCAGTCTGTCTCCACTTCCAAGCAATCAGGGTTTTATCAGCAGTGAGAAAGTGCCTAAAAAGGTTGAGCTAATAGTTTCTCCAAGGACCTAGGAGGGACATTCAGGAGATAATGAAGAGGATCCAGAGGAATATCCTGCTGCAACACCGCCACCGCCAAATTCCTAACCTCCAGCCAAAACTGTTGCACCATGGAGCAGCTCCAAAAAATATGGAACAGGTCTCCTCTCTGATCTCTGCATCGCCAATAATCCGATGGGATACCCGGATTGAAGCCATGCAACAGGGCAGGGATATGATACCAAAACATAAGAATTTTATATTGATTTTCTTTATATGTAGTACAGAGGGAAGTTTTAGCTGCTTGTGACCAGATGATCTGCCACGACGAGGAAGGGATGGATTTATTCAACAGGGTCTCCCACTTTAACATATATCTATGCCCAGGTGGAGGGGAGTCATCCGGGGACAGCAGTGTTGTGTAAATAGCGGATATAAGCCCTTTAGTAGTGGTAGTATGACGACACCGTTTTTCAAAGCTTGTAGGTGTAGTGACCCGATTAGATCCGAAAGTTTGCTGCATGTAATGTCTGATTTGGAGATAGTGGAAAAATTTAGAAGAGGGGATGTTATGATGCTGTTGAAAATATGAAAACGGGTGAAGCTCTAGCGTATGAGGATCAACCATATCGGCCAGGTGGAATACCTCTGCCCCCGTCCACAATCGGACCACTCGAGAGGTAGTACCCCCTGGAATAGTGGGAGTATATGGTACCGAGATCAAAGGCGGACAACCCGACGCCAAATGAAAGCGTTGTTTACAAGCTTCCCATACCTCCCGTTGAAAGCGCATGGTACCCAACAGAGACGAAGACGGCAAGACCAGCGGGTCGCCCCATAACAAAGAGCTTGGATGAACGGGAGCCATCCACAATTTCTCTATTTCAGTCCACTTGTTGTATGCCCGTAGGGACACCCAACCGGGAATGCGTCGAAGATGGGATTCTATGTCTGCCAGAGTGCCATATGAACCGGAGGATGGAAGACTGCATTGCCCTCATAGGTACTGCCACTGGTAGGGTCCCAAAGTACAACAATAATTTAGGGAGCAGTAATTTTGACCGCTGCAATGCGTCCAAAAAAGGCCATGGGGAGAGGACCCCACCTGGCCATAAGTCTACGCAGTTCTACAAAAAGGGGAGGGAAATTAGCCTTGTAAACTAATGCATAAGAGGGAGCGAGCTGGACTCCCAAGTAAGTCAGGCAGGCTTCCTTCCAGTTGTAGGTGTTGTTGTGTTTGAGGAGCAATAGTTCTTGGTGTGGGACATTAAGAGGGAGCGCTTCCGTCTTAGAGGTATTAGTTTTATAACCTGAAAGCCGCCCATACCTATGAAGAACGGCAGTAACGGTAGGAAGGGAGATATGAGGTTTAGTGATAGTCAAGAGAACGTCATCTGCAAATAAGGAAACGTTGAACTCTTTATCTTGTATCTTGAACCCTGCTATATCTATGGATTGCCGTATTTGAGCTGCAAGGGGTTCTATTATGTATTTTGGACAGTCTTTTGCTTCAGTATTTGGAAGCCAAAGTGAGGAGTGAAACAAACAGAGAAAAAAGTATAATGGAAATTGAACCTCTTTTCATATTTTGATGCAAAATACTGACCAAAATACTACAATGTGGAAGAGACCTTAGGCTGCTTCCACACAGCCGTTATATAGGCAAATCTTAAGTTCCACATTACAGCATGTACCCCTAGAATAGATGTGTTGCAGCTGTAATATGAACCCTAAAATGTGCGTGCCTAAGAGCTGTGTGAAGGTGGCATCTATCGTATATCCAATTAGTGAAATGTTTTAATTGAATCATGAAATATCATTTACTCATTGTCATGACCAGAAAATATAAATAATATGGACACACTGCAAATAAATTTTTCTCTTTATTTAAGGAGAGGAAACGTTATTTATAAATATATTAAAAAAAAGTGTAATTATTTTTTCACTTAAGAGGATGTGTAACTTATTTTAAGTAAGGAGATGAGAACTGAAAAAAGTTATACTAAGAAGTCACTATGCAGTGTGGGAGAGACATGCCATTGTGTTCCCATTACACGGAGGACAGGATATCGGCCTGCAGAAGAATGCTGTGAGAGCTGCATTGTGTCCTGTGCTAATTTACTATATGGACAATTCGTTTCTTAGCATAGCTGTCAACACTAGTGACATTGACACAGAGGAACATTTGTGCAGGATTTTCCTGCAGAGACAAGTGATTTGACGGTCAGGGCACAACCTGCACATTTGTATTTGTCAATTAGCAATGCCTCCAAAATGAACAATAGGCTTTTTTGTGATATTGCTAACTATTGCGCAGGGAGTTATTGGTGAATGTTCTAAAAAGAAAATCATATTAAAGGGCCATTTTCAGAAGCCTCAGCATGTAGAGAGTACTGCAGAGATTCATTAAATCTATTAATAAACAGGACAATTTATAGAAATATTTGGAAACAGTAGATGTTCATGTTTTATTTGTACCTATCTTTACATATACAAATTAAAGGGGTTATCCGGGAACCAAAAACTGCATTGCAATAATATATTTACGTGAAACAAAGTAACTTACTAATGTACTTTAATTTAAAATTCTGTACTAAATGATGCAGTTCAAACCTCGTGAATTGTAGGAGCTTTTTTAATAATGACGACTGTAACGTCTATGGCCACGGCCCGTCGTTCTGACTTACCCCTCGACGGCCGTGAGCCATGGACATCTGATTTGTGTGCAGCGTCGTCCTCCTATGAGGCGCCGGCACTCACTTCTGGATACCAAGACTGTCTCCGGAGGGCGCGCGCGCCCGCGCGATCTAAAACGGCCAGTGCCCGCATATTGCAGGAAGTCTGCAGGCTCTGCCCTCTTGTTCCTTGCCAGAGCGTTGTTTGTTTCCCGAAGTTTGACGTGCTAATGGTCTCCTAGTGTCTTCCAGTTTCCCAGTGTACCCTGTTCCTGTATCCTGTTTCCGTGCTATCCTGTTCTAGTGCCGTGCTGAGCTGTTGCCGTATTGTGCTGTGTTCCACGCCTGTTCTGCTGCGCCACACCTGACGTATACCCGGCGCCTGGTCCCAGACGTGTCTGCCTTGCTACTGTCTACGTTGCCTCAGGTTTCCTCTCTGAACTATTGACTCTTGTACTTTACCTGTTTGGCCAGCTGCCATCCAGCTACGCGGTACGGCCCAGTGGGTCCACACCCCGCATCGTGACAGTACGCTCTGGCCATGGACTCCGCTGGTCAATTCAAAGGCATGTCACCTTCCCAAGCCATGCAGGCGGACCTGCTGGATCTCCGAGCTAGACAAGATCAACTTTTTGTGGCAGTGGACTCTATGGCACAGCAGTTAGGGACGCTAATTGCTTCTCGTCCTGCCTCTATGCTCCTCAGGTCAACCCTCCTGCTACACTTCCTGGCAGTTCCGGCCCAGACCCTCGGTTCTCGCTGCCATTGCACTCTCGATTCTATGGAGACGCCAGTATGTGTCGGGGGTTTCTGAACCAATGCTTTATTCATTTTACACTGCACGCCCGAGCATTTCCGTCGGACGGAACCAAGATTGCATTCATCATGTCCCTACTTGCCGGCAAAGCCCTGGCGTGGGAAAACCCTATCTGGGAACGTCAAGGACCCGAGACCAAAGACTTCCAGAGGTTTGTGCGGTTATTCCGGACTGTTTTCGAGGAGCCAGGGCGTATCTCGTCGGCAGCCACTGCAATCTTCAACCTTCGCCAAGAGGACACCTCCGTGGGCGAATATACCATCCAGTTACGGACCCTGGCAGGACAGCTATCCTGGAACAATGAGGCCTTGGTGGCATCCTTTTGGCATGGTCTGTCAACCGAGATCAAGGACGAACTGGCTGTTTGAGATCTTCCACCTGCCCTGGACGACTTGATTCTGCTTGCCACTCGGGTGGACATAAGGCTGAAGGAGAGATCTCATGAAGTTCGTCAGGAGAGACGGCTTCCTAGACTGGTGCCAAACTTCCAGCAACCCCTCTTGCCTGCTTCTATTGCTTTGCCCGAGGTTCCGATGCAAGTGGACCGGTTAAAATTATCGGTCCAGGAGAAACAGTGCAGGCGCACCTCTGGACTCGTTTTATATTGCAGCCTCGCTGGCCATGTCGTGCATCTGTGTCCTCAGAAGCCAAAAAACCCCATTGCTTAGGTTTGGTTGCAGAGACAACCCTGGGCGTCACTGCATTTAACCCAGAACTCTCTTCCAAACTATTCATTCCCGTAACCATCATTGCTGACGGGAAGTCCCATCCGGTCTCTGCCTACCTGGACTTTGGCTCTGCAGCCATCATCAGCCAAGACCTTGTGGATCTTCTTCAGTAGCCTACTGTCCAGCTAGAAAGGCCGTTGATCATTGCCTCGGTGGATGGACTGCCATTGCCTGACCCAGTTGTGTCTGTGACCAAGCCGTTGAGACTCCAAGTGGGAGCTCTTCATGCTGAGCTCATCTCCCCGTTTGTCCTGTCCAAGGCCGTCAACCCTGTGCTGCTGAGTTTGCCTTGGCACCGTCTGCACGCCCCTGTCCTGGATTGTTACTCTGGAGAGGTTCTTCAGTGGGGCCCGAAGTGTCTTGACCGCAGTCTGGGTAATATCCAGTCACTACAGCCTTCTCCGCTTCAGTCATTGGCAGGGTTGCCTTCTTGTTTCTCCATGTTCTCCGATGTCTTCAATAAAAAGGAGGCGGAGACCTTGCGGCCACACAGGCTTATGATTGTCCGATCGACCTGGTTCCTGAGTCATCTCCTCCTCGCAGTAGAGTGTACCCTCTCTCCTTGCCAGAGACCCAGTCTATTTCGGCCTACATTAAGGAGAATCTGGAGAGGGGCTTCATTCGTAAATCCTCATCCCCGGCGGGGTTCTTCTTTGTCAAAAAGAAAGATGGATCGCTACGACCTTGCATTGACTACCGAGGCCTGAATCAGATCAGGGTGAAGAACAGGTACCCTCTGCTTTTGACTTCTGAACTGTTTGACCGCATACGGGGGGCAAATTTTATTTCTAAACTGGACCTGCGGGGGGCCTACAATCTAATCCACATTTGGCGAGTGGAAGACTGCTTTTAATACTCGTGATGGGCACTACAAATATCTAGTTATGCCCTTCGGCCTGTGTAACGTCCCCGCAGTGCTTCAAGAATTTGTCAGACATTTTTCGTGATCTCCTCTATGTCTGTATTGTGGTGTATCTCGATGACATTTTGATTTTTTCCCCAGATCCAGTAACTCATCAAAGTCATGTACGCCAGGTGTTGCTTCGTCTAAGGGAGAATCGTCTATATGCCAAGCTAGAGAAGTGTGTGTTTGAGAAGAAGTCTCTATCCTTCCTGGGCTATACCATCTCCGATCAGGGCCTCAAGATGGACCCTCAGAAGGTAAAGGCTGTTCTGGAGTGGCCACGTCCCCAAGGCTTAAGGGCCATACAACGCTTCCTGGGATTCGCCAACTTCTACAGGCTGTTCATCCCCAACTTCTCATCTTTGACTGCTCAAATCTCCACCCTCACTAAAAAGGGTATGAATGCCAAAGTGTGGACTTCGGAGGCAGAAGCCGCATTTGAATCCTTAAAGAAAGCCTTCACGTCAGCCTCTATTCTGCACCACCCTGATGTATCCCTACAGTTTTCGTTAGAGGTGGACGCTTCCTCTGTTGGTGCTGGTGCACTGTTGTTCCAAAGAGGTTCGAAAGGCAAGGCTGTGGTATGTGGCTACTATTCCAAGCTATTTTCTTCCGCAAAGTGCAACTACTCGATTGGGGATCGGGAGTTACTGGCCATCAAGCTGGCTATGCGGGAGTGGAGACATCTACTGGAGGGCACAGTTCATCCTATCCTGGTCTTCACGGATCACAAGACCTTGACCTACCTACAGACGGCCCAGCATTTGAATCCTCGTCAAGCCAGGCGGTCGTTGTTCTTTGCTCGGTTCCGGTTCGAACTCCACTACCGACAATGTGAGGGCCGACGCCTTGTCTAGGTCTTTTGAAACTGAGGTCACTGTGGAGTCCCCACAGAATATTATTGATCTGTCCTGCATTTTCTCTGTGAACCCCCTGCAAGTTAGAGACATTCCTCCGGGATGGACTTTTGTGCGTCTGGCAGACAGAGGAAGAATTCTTCGCTGGGGTCACAGTTCGAAGCTGGCAGGGCACGCAGGTTCTCGTAAGACCCAAGATCTAATCGCCCGTCAGTTCTGGTGGCCCACGCTACCCAAAGATGTTATGGATTTTGTCTCCTCATGCACGGTATGCGCAGCAAATAAAGTTGCTCGCTCAAGACCTGCTGGCCTGCTCCAACTACTGCCTGTGCCCATTGCTCCCTGGCAGCATGTCGTAATGGACTTTGTCACGGACCTTCCTCCTTCTGCGGGTTGCACTGTGATCTGGGTGGTGGTGGATCAATTTTCTAAGATGGCTCATTTAGTTCCCCTGACCGGTCTGCCATCCGATACGCGATTGGCTGACCTCTTCATTCAACACTTCTTCCGTCTGCACGGCTTGCCCGTACATATGGTCTCGGACCAAGGGGTCCAGTTCACCTCGAAGTTTTGGAGAGCACTCTGCTGTCTCCTCGGTGTAAAATTGGACTTCTCTTCGGCCTATCATCCCCAGTCCAATGGGCAAGTCGAGAGGGTTAACCAGATCATGGAGAACTATCTGCGTCACTTTGTTTCCAGGTGGCACGATGACTGGGTGCAGCTGCTCCCGTGGGCAGAGTTCTGTTATAATAACCACACTAGTGAGTCTACCACTTCCAGTCCGTTCTTCATCGTCTACGGCCACCATCCTCGTATACCTCTTCCTGTCTCTACTATGTCCCAGGTGCCTGCAGCTGACTCTACCTCAGGGACTTTCTACAGATATGGCAACAAACCCGATCTTCTATCCTGCTGGCAGTGGACCGCATGAAGAGAAAGGCAGATACAAGAAGACGGGCTCCTGCACAGTTTCTTCCAGTGACTAAAGTCTGGTTGTCTTCAAGGAATATCCGGCTGAGGGTGCCGTCGTGCAAATTTGCCCCTTGGTTCCTCGGACTCATCGAAATCCTACTACAGATCAACCGGGTATCTTACAAGCTGCGGCTGCCTTCTACCCTCAAGATTCCTAACTCCTGCCATGTATCTTTGCTGAAGCCCGTGGTCCTGAACCGCTACTCCAGGACTCATAGTTCCGCAGTGGTCCTTGGCGGCTCATCTGGGACTTTTGAAGTAACGGGGATTCATGCCACCAAGAAGATGGGAGGAAGGACATTTATTTAGTGGATTGGAGGGGGTTCGGCCCAGAAGAGAGGTCTTGGGAACCAGAGAACATCGATGCTCCTGTCCTCATGAGGAAGTTTCTCTCGCACTTTGGTCCCAAGAAGAGGGGGCGTAAGAGGGGGGATACTGTAACGTCTATGGCCACAGCCCGTCGTTCTGACTTACCCCTCGACAGCCGTGAGCCATGGACATCTGACTTGTGTGCAGCGTCGTCCTCCTGTGAGGCGCCGGCACTCACTTCCGGATACCGAGACTGTCTCCGGAGGGCGCGCCCGCACAGTCTTAAAGGGCCAATGCGCGAATATTGCAGGAAGTCTGCAATCTAGCCCAGGATGCTCTGGGCTATAAAAGGGGCTCTTGTTTGCCAGAGCGTTATTTGTTTCCCGAAGTTTGTTGTGCTAATGGTCTCCTAGTGTCTTCCAGTTTCCCAGTGTACCCTGTTTCCGTGCTATCCTGTTCTAGTGCTGTGCTGTTGCCGTATTGTGCGGTGTTCCACGCCTGTTCTGCTGGGCCACACCTGACGTATACCCGCAACCTGGTCCCAGACGTGTCTGCCTTACTACTGTCTACGTTGCCTCAGGTATCCTCTCTGAACTATTTACTCTTGAACTTTACCTGCTTGGCCAGCTGCCATCCTGCTACGCGGTACGGACCAGTGGGTCCACACCCCGCATCGTGACAGTGACACACCAACACGGCCCCACGTGGCTGAGGGCTTGCTTCATGTGCTGTTCATGTACATGACCGTAACGGGCTGTCACATTGCCTGAGTCCCGAGCAGAGCATCAGCTAGCGCTTTGCTCGGGACTCCAGCACTGCTCCCGACGTCCATATTTGGTCAATTTAGGGGCTTGCTATTGCTGGAGTTCCCGAGCAGAGCATCAGCTGATGCTCTGTCTGGGGGCTCCAGCACTTCTGCCCACGTCATTGTCCATATATAGTCAGTGACTTCAGGGGTTTCCTATCACTGGAGTTCCCAAGTAGAGCATCAGCTGATGCTTTGTTCTGGGACTCCAGCATTGCTCCTGACGTCATTGCCCATATATGGACAGTGACGTGGGCAGAAGTGTTGGAGTCCCCAGGCAGAGCATCAGCTGATGCGATGCTCGGGAACTCCAGCGATAGCAAACCCCTAATTTGACCAAATACGTACGTCGGGAGCAGTGCTGGAGTCCCGAGCAAAGCGCTAGCTGATGCTTTGCTCGGGACTCAAGCAATAGGCATTGTAACAGCCCCTTGCGGTCATGTTCACGAACAACACATGAAGCAAGCCCTCAGTTACGTGGGGCCATGTCGGAGCGTCATCATTATTAAAAAAGCTCCAGGACTTTCGGGAACAATTCACGCGGTTTGAAATGCACCATTTAGTACAGCATTTTTTAAATTAAAGTACATTAGTAAGTTACTTCGTTTCACATAAATATATTATTGCAATGCAATTTTTGATCCCTGGATAACCCCTTTAATAAGACGCAGGGCTTAGGCGTAATGCACACAACCATGTTTTTTTTTGTCCATATGATATCCGTATGAGACCCATTCTGCTGTATGGCTCCATGCACACAACGTGGGGGCCGCGAGTCCAGGCCGAAAAAACTCAGGCCATGTCATTTTACTGTATGTATCTGCAGCACGGACATGCCCATAGAAGTCTATGGGACCATGAAAATTGCATACGGCATATAGGTTGCCGTCCGTGTGTCGTCCGCAATTGTGGAAACGTTGCCAAGCAACGCCAAGGAATTCAAGTGATTCAGAGATCACATGACCTATCCAGGGGGTTGGGACAAACTGGTGAGATCAATTCCAGCCTTCGTTTGTTTTTTGCGGATCCGTGAATACTGATGACACACGAATGCACTATGGGAGTTGTTGTTTTTTTGACAAATAAATTGCAAATACAGACAACGGATCCGTGGTTTTGCGTACCGCAAAATCACCACGATCGTGTGTATTAGGACTTATTGAGAGAGATATTTTCACGATATTCTTTGCTCATATCACAGCACGGGCCTCCTGTGGGTCATAGTGAAAAGAGACGAGCAAGTTGCTTGCCAGTTCCTATTGATTGCAATAGGAGCTTTACAACTACTGGAGCCTAGAAGGAACGCACACTCCACTTCTTCAAGTTAGGAACAGTTTGTATCATGGATCACATCTGTGATCGCTTTTGGCTTGATCCACACACAGCGTTTTTTGTGGCGTTTTCCGAGTTAATTAAAAAATTGGCCAATGCAGAAGGAATGCAAAAAAAAAAAAAAAAAAAAGCCATTACTTAATTCACAGATCCTCGTCGTTCCAGCGCCGCTGCTCCGCTGCATATTCAAAGAGCAGCAGTGATGACATGCCCGTATACCCATGTGATCGCTGCATCCAATCACTGGTCTCAGTGGGTAAACGGCACAGGACCGCCTCCGGCAGGTCCTCATAGGCTTGCCGTTAGTGAATAACAGCTCTAATACACTGCAAAAGAAGTGTATTAGAATAGAGATCAGGGCTTCAGGCCTTCAAGTCCCCTAAAGCCAAATTGCCTTTTTTCCCATGAGAAGGCTATTATTCGAAAAAAAAACAAAAAAAATAATTTATTCCGCACGGCGAACACCATAAAAAAAAAAAAAAAAAAACTCCCAGAATCGCTGTTTTTAGGTCACATCTCCTTAAAAAAAACATGGAATAAAAAGTGATCAAAAAGGTCACATTTACCCCAAAATAGCACCAATAAAAATGACAGCCCATCTTTAAAAAAAAGTGATTTTATTGTGCAAAAGCTGCAATACATGGAAAAAAAAAACTATATAAATTTGCTATCGCTGTAATCGTATCGACCTGCAGAATAAGGTTAACATGTAATTTATGGCACACGGTGAATGCAATTACAGAATTTCCTGTTTTTGGTTATTTCCCCTTCCAAAAAATGAAATAAAAAGTGATCAAAATGTTGTATGTGTCCCAGAACGATACCAATAAAATCTACAGCTTGTCTCGCAATAAACAAGCCCTCACACAGCTCCGTCAATCGAAAAATAAAAAAAAGTTATGGCACTAGTAATGCGATTATGAAAAACACCCCGATGTGCAGTCTGGAGGGGAACATTCCTTCAGTTTGAGGACCCTAGTATTTAGGAACTAGGAAGGGAAGGGACACAGCACATCTGCTGGAAGCAAGGGCGCCCGTATTATACCAGCGCAACACTTTCCCAGCAAAACTTCCCAAAAAAGTCCCCAAAATGTGCGGATTGTTACAAAAAGGGGATAAGAAAGAAAACAGTTCATTTACAGTTATTATTTACCCCATTATTACACCCTCTTATTATACCCTGTGTTATATCAAGTCCAGAGTCAGCGCAGCGTCTAGCAGGACATTTTAGAGCACTTCATGCTTCCCTCTGCTGACAAGCTTTAAGGAGATGCTGATTTAATTTTCCAGCAGGACTTGGCACCTGCCCACACTGCCAAAAGTGCCAATACCTGGTTTAATAACCACAGTATCCCTGCGCTTGATTGGCCAGCAAACTCGCCTGATCTAAACTCCATAGAGAATCTATAGGGTATTATCAAAAGGAAGAGGAGACACCAGACCCAACAATGCAGACGAGCTGAAGGCCGCTATCAAAGCAACCTGGGCTCCCATAACACCTCAGCAGTGCCACAGGCTGATCGCCCCCATGCCACGCCGCATTGATAACACCTCAGCAGTGCCACAGGATGATCGCCTCCATGCCACGCCGCATTGATGCAGTAATTCATGCAAAAGGAGCCCCGAGCAAGTATTGAGTGCATATACTGTACATACTTTTCAGTGGGCCAACATTTCGGTATTAAAAGTCACTTACTTTACTTTCTGAGACACAAAATTTTGGATTTTCATTAATTGTTAGCCAAAATCTTCAACATTAAAAGAAAACAATGCTGGAAATATATCCCTCTGTGTGTAATGAATCTATATAATATGAGGTTCACTTTTTGAATTGAATTACTGAAATAAATTAACTTTTTGATGATATTCTAATTCATTGAGAAGGACTAGTATGTAAACAGCAGTTTCTAACCACATATGGGGTATTACCGTACTCGGGAGACATTGATTTACGAATGTTGGGGGTTTTTTCTTCTTTATTTCATGTGAAATTGAAAAATGTTGATCCAAATCTACATCTTATCGGAAAAAAAAAATTTTTTTTTCATTTTCATGGCGTAATTCTAAATCAGTAAAAAAAAAAACTTTGGGGTCAAAATTCCCACTATACCCCTAGATGATTCCTCAAGGGATGTAGTTTCCCAAATGGAGTCACTTTTGGGGTGTTTCCACTGTACTACTATTACAGGGGCTCAGCCAATGCGACATGGCGCCCAGAAACCATTCAAAAGCCAGATGGCGCTCTTTCCCTTCTGAGCCCCACGTGTGTCCAAACAGCAGTTTATAACCGCATATGGGGTATTGCCGTACTCGGGAGAAATTGCTTACAAACGTTGGGGTCCATTTTCTTCTTTTGTTTTTGTGGAAATTAAAAAATATATAAAAATAAAAATAGTTGAACCTACATTTTATTGGAAAAAATGCAGATTTTCATTTTCACAGCCTACTTCTAATAATTTCTGCAAAAAACCTGTGGGGTGAAAATGCTCACTATACCCCTAGATAAATTCCTCAAGGGGTGGAGTTTCCCAAATGGGGTCACTTGTGGGGTTTCCAGTATTTTGGCCCCTAAGGGGCTTTGCAAATGCGACATGGCCTCCAAAAACCATTGCAGCTAAATTTGAGCTTCAAAAGTCAAATCACGCTTACCTTCTGAGCCCTGCCGTGTGTCCAAACAGCCGTTTATGACCACATATGGAGTATTGTTGTACTTGGGAGAAATGGTTTTACAAATGTTGGGGTGCTTTTTCTCCTTTAGTCCTTGTGGAAATGAAAAAAATATAAGTTCTATTGGAAAAAATTTAATTTTTAATTTTCACAGGCCAATTCTAGTAAAATCTATAAAACACCTGTGGGGTCAAAATGCTCACTACACAGCTATCTAAATTCCTTGTGGGGTGTAGTTTCCAAAATGGGGTATTTCCTTTGTTTTGGTACCACAAGACCTCTTCAAACCGGACATGGTGCCTAAAATATAATCCAATAAAAAGAAGGCCCTAAAATCCACTAGGTGCTCCTTTGCTTCTGAGGCCTGTGCTTCCGTCCATTAGCACACTAGGGCCACATGTGGGATATTTATAAAAACTGCAGAATCTAGGTAATACATTTTTAGTTGTATTTCTCTGGTAATACCTTCTGTATTACAGAAAAAAAAAAAGGATTAACTGGTTCCCAACCACTGGCTGTGTTTTTACGGCCAGCAGTCAGGGTCCTTAAAACCCGAGCCATAGACTTTTTACGGCTCGGATTTTAACTTGCTGCCCGAGTGATCGGGCAGCTGAAGGTCGGGTCTCTGAAGAGAAGATAGAAGCAGCTTTTGCTGCTTCTCTCTTCTCTGATCACTTGTACACAGCGCTCAATGAACGCTGTGTATAGGAATAGAGGCAGCGGCCGCACTGCTGTCTCTATTCCTCCCGGTGTTCATGTGACTGGTCACATGATCGCCGAGTGCCGTTACTGACAGACTGCTGCTGGGTCTTACTAGATCCAGCACAGCCCAGTTAGTGACAATCGTCCCTATATGAGGGCTGATTTCCCCTGTAACTGGGGCCACTGTGCAGCTCCAGTTACAGTGGAAAGGCATGGTGTAAAAGAAAGAAAAAAAATATATAAAGTTCCCCAAAGGTCTTTTTTGACCTTTGAGGGACAGACCATAGTAATAAAAAAATAGTAAAGTAAAGTGCAAAAAAAAATAAATAATACACATAAAATACCCACACCAAAAAAAAAACGTCCCCCCCCCCTTGCCAATCATTGTTGTAACGCTAGCGCTGACCCAATTACCCTAATATAGACATGTAATATATTAAAATTTACGGTAGACAATGACAATCACAAATAAAAGGTAGATTTTAGGGTAAAACTATGTTATTACCAAAAAAAAATAGCTGAAACGTAAAAAAGCTTATTTTTTTACTATTATTTTCAAACTTTATGAATAAAAATTCTAAAATAGCAAAAAGGATGTGTATAAAAATGATAAAGAAATCTGAATTGGCTACGGAAAAAACATCGCAAAAATCACGTCGTTAGCCCAACAAAGTTAAATGGCTATAACTTGTGCTAAAAAGGGCTAAACGGTGTCTGGTCCTGAAGGCTCAAAATAGCCCGGTCCTGAACTGGTTAAAAATTTATTTCTGCAAAAAAAAAAAGAAATAATGAAATTTGTACATTTCACCTCCGCTTTGCTTTCATTCCTGTGAAACGCCTAAAGGGTTAAGAAACATTCTAAATGCTGTTTTGAATACTTTGAGGGGTGAAATTTTTAAAATGGTGTGACTTATTGGGGGATTGTAAAGTATGGGCCCCTCAAAGCCACTCCAGAGCTGAACTGGTCCCTGAAAAAATAGCCTTTTGACATTTTCTTGAAAATGTGAGACATTGCTGCTACAGTTATAAGCCTTGTAACGTCCTAGAAAAATAAAAGGATGTTCATAAAATTATGCCAATCTAATGTAGACATATGGGAAATGTTAACTAGTAACTTGTGTGCTATTACCATCTGTTTTACAAGCAGATCAATTCAAATGTATACAAATAAAAATGTTTTGATACATTTCGGTATTTTTCACAATTAAATACTGAAAGTAACGTACAAATTTTACCACGAACATAAAGTCCAATGTGTCACGAGAAAAGAATCTCAGAATCGCTTGGATAGGTAAAAGCATTCCAAAGTTATTACCACATAAAATGACATGTCAGATTTGAAAAATTAGGCTCTGTCAGGAAGGTCAAAAGTGGCTGAAGCGGGAAGGGGTTAACTCTGAAAAGGGATAATAAATATAGTGATGTCACAATAGAGTGATATCCCTGCACAGTGATAATAAAGATAGTGATGTCACAGTATTGGGTAATGAGCAAAATGAAGTAACAGCATAAACATAATAGTCACAGTGATGACGTAGTACATAGATAATAAACACTGTGAAGTCATAGTGAAGGTTATTGCACACAGTGGGAATAACACAGAGCTGGTATAATAAATAGTGATGATGTCACAATACAGAGAATACAGTGATAATAAAGATAGTGATGTCACATCACAGGGTAATGTCCAAAATGAAGCAACAGCGTAGGAATAATAGTCATAGCGCTGACACAGTACATACATAATAAACACTGTGAAGTCATAGCATCCTAATACAAGAATACACACCGTAATGTCACGGTAAATATATAATAAACGCTGGTGTTCCCTTACTGCTCTCTGTAGGAGGCTAGGCGCGACTGCAACCTCTCCCCCACCAGTCCTAGGCCTCATGTAAACAATTGTATTATAGTTCTGCTTTGTACAGTGCCGTAATAGGGCACCACAGAGGTTTTGTTTTTTTTTGTGTCAGATTCCATATGAATATAACAGAAAAAAATAGTGGCATGCTCAATCGCTTCTAGGGAAGTATAGCTCCATACATACGGCACTGACAGAGCGTATCACAGAGCGGCACGTCATTACACAGAGTACAGAGCTATATGGGACTCCTTGTACAGACTTTTGTAGTGTGAATACAGAAGAGGTGACATTTTCCACTGTAATTTTTTTGTTCATTATTATTAAAGGGATTGTCCTTGTGTGATAAATGTAATGCTCTATTCTCAGAATAGAAAATATCGGATTGGTGGTGGTCTGACTTTCGGTACCCTTGCCGATCAGCTGTCTGAAGGGGCCGCAGCGCTCTGGCAAGCTATGGTTCCCCTTAATTTCTTACAGCTCAGTACTGTAAAACTACTAATGCAAAATATGCAAGTGTGAAAGACGCCTTAATAAGACAACTGATTTTTCTACTAGGTCACACTTTCAATTCGTTTCAATTAGAGATGCAGATCTTATTTCTAGCATGGAACTTAATTTTGATTTAAAGAGGCTCTGTCACCAGATTTTGCAGCCCCTATCTGCTATTGCAGCAGATAGGCGCTGCAATGTAGATTACAGTAACGTTTTTATTTTTAAAAAACGAGCATTTTTGGCCACGTTATGACCATTTTTGTAGTTATGCAAATGAGGCTTGCAAAAGTCCAAGTGGGTGTGTTTAAAAGTAAAAGTCCAAGTGGGCATGTATTATGTGCGTACATCGGGGCGTGTTTACTACTTTCACTAGCTGGGCGCTCTGAAGAGAAGTAACATCCTCTAAGATCGACTTACCTGCAAACGCTGATGCTGCTGCAGAATCAACTGTAGCCTCTGGTGCCGTCACGATGCAGGACCTGTGAGTGACGTCACAGATCTGCACTGTCAGAAGCTGGGCGTTCTGAAGAGAAGAGGATGTTACTTCTCTTCAGAGCGCCCAGCTAGTGAAAGTATTAAAAACGCCCCGATGTACGCACATAATACACGCCCACTTGGACTTTTAAACACACCCACTTGGACTTTTGCAAGCCTCATTTGCATAACTACAAAAATGGTCATAACTTGGCCAAAAATGCTCGTTTTTTAAAAATAAAAACGTTACTGTAATCTACATTGCAGCGCCTATCTGCTGCAATAGCAGATAGGGGTTGCAAAATCTGGTGACAGAGCCTCTTTAAGAATAAAAAAAAGTCACACTAGAGTCACATACAGTGAAGGAAATAACTATTTGATCCCTTGCTGATTTTGTAAGTTTGCCCACTGTCAAAGACATGAACAGTCTAGAATTTTTAGGCTAGGTTAATTTTACCAGTGAGAGATAGATTATATATTAAAAAAAAAACAGAAAATCACATTGTCAAAATTATATATATATTTGCATTGTGCACAGAGAAATAAGTATTTGATCCCCTACCAACCATTAAGAGTTCAGCCTCCTCCAGACCAGTTACACGCTCCAAATCAACTTGGTGCCTGCATTAAAGACAGCTGTCTTATATGGTCACCTGTATAAAAGACTCCTGTCCACAGACTCAATTAATCAGTCTGACTCTAACCTCTACAACATGGGCAAGACCAAAGAGCTTTCTAAGGATGTCAGGGACAAGATCATAGACCTGCACAAGGCTGGAATGGGCTACAAAACCATAAGTAAGACGCTGGGTGAGAAGGAGACAACTGTTGGTGCAATAGTAAGAAAATGGAAGACATACAAAATGACTGTCAATCGACATCGATCTGGGGCTCCATGCAAAATCTCACCTCGTGGGGTATCCTTGATCCTGAGGAAGGTGAGAGCTCAGCCGAAAACTACACGGGGGGAACTTGTTAATGATCTCAAGGCCGCTGGGACCACAGTCACCAGAAAACCATTGGTAACACATTACGCCGTAATGGATTAAAATCCTGCAGTGCCCGCAAGGTCCCCCTGCTCAAGAAGGCACATATACAGGCCCGTCTGAAGTTTGCAAATGAACATCTGGATGATTCTGAGAGTGAATTGGGAGAAGGTGCTGTGGTCAGATGAGACTAAAATTGAGCTCTTTGGCATTAACTCAACTCGCCGTGTTTGGAGGAAGAGAAATGCTGCCTATGACCCAAAGAACACCGTCCCCACTGTCAAGCATGGAGGTGGAAACATTATGTTTTGGGGGTGCTTCTCTGCTAAGGGCACAGGACTACTTCACCGCATCAATGGGAGAATGGATGGAGCCATGTACCGTCAAATCCTGAGTGACAACCTCCTTCCCTCCACCAGGACATTAAAAATAGCTCGTGGCTGGGTCTTCCAGCACGACAATGACCCGAAACATACAGCCAAGGCAACAAAGGAGTGGCTCAAAAATAAGCACATTAATGTCATGGGGTGGCCTAGCCAGTCTCCAGACCTTAATCCCATCGAAAACTTATGGAGGGAGCTGAAGATCCGAGTTGCCAAGCGACAGCCTCGAAATCGTAATGATTTACAGATGATCTGCAAAGAGGAGTGGGCCAAAATTCCATCTAACATGTGTGCAAACCTCATCATCAACTACAAAAACCGTCTGACTGCTGTGCTTGCCAACAAGGGATTTGCCACCAAGCATTAAGTCTTGTTTGCCAAAGGGATCAAATACTTATTTCTCTGTGCACAATACAAATAAATATATATAATTTTGACAATGTGATTTTCAGTTTTTTTTTTAAAGGGAATGTGTTGCCAGCAAAACATGTTTTTTTTTTTTAGTCAAACAATTAGTGTGTAGGTGATTAAACATTGTTCTAATGTTTTTTTTTTTTTCACGAGTCAGGAAATATTATAAATTGGATTCAATTGGATTCTAATTTATAATATTTCCCATTGCTGGTCACTAGATGGAGCCATTCCCAAAATTGCAGCATTGCATGTGGTAAAGCAACCACATTGCTTTATGCTGCAAAATTGGGTAAAAATCCCTCGCTCTAGTGAGCTCTCAGAATCCCCCCCTCCTTTATCCTGGCTAGTGCCGGGAGAAACGAGGGGTTTGAACAGTCTAACCTCCTACACTGTGTGTCGCCATTTTTTGAGCTAACACACAGTGTAGTAGGTTTACATACAGTAGTAAACACACACTGAAACACAAACATACATAGAAATCCCTTACCTGCTCCAATCGCCGCCACTCCCTCCGGTCCATCCGCTCCGTCTGCTGCCTCTGCTCCATGTGCACAAGTCCGGAAGCCACGACCGGAAGTAGTAATCTTACTGTCCGGCCGCGACTTCCGGTCAACAGGAAAATGGCGCCGGACGGCGCGCATTTCAAATTGAACTGTGTGGGAGCGGCGCATGCGCCGTTCCCACACAGCGGCGTACATGATAGTGGATGGAACGGGCCCCGTTCGCAGTCCCTATGGGACTGGAGCTGCCGTATTCCATGTCTGTATGTGTCGTTAATCGACACATACAGAAATGGAAAAAAAAATGGCAGCCCCCATAGGGAAGAAAAAGTGTAAAAATAAAAAAAAGTAACACACACACACACAAATTAATCCAAACGTTTTTAATAAAGCACTAACATCTTTAACATATTAAAAAAAAAATTGTGGTGACACTGTTCCTTTAAATATAATCTCTCTCTCACTGGTAAAATTAACCTAGCCTAAAAATTCTAGACTGTTCATGACTTTGACAGTGGGCAAACTTACAAAATCAGCAAGGGATCAAATACTTATTTCCTTCACTGTAAGTAATTTTGATCCACCACTATAGTGAGACTGGAAAATTGGGGTCTGGCTGCTTTACTGAACAGGGACTTCCTCTTTCTGGGAATCCGAATCAGTCCTAATTTAGGGACCTCATAACATATTGTTATATTTCCATATTTCATAATTACATGTCAGAAGGAAACAAAAAGTTGAATTCTTTTTACTTATATGTGACTCCATTATTTCTACTTGCAGACCTCTCCTAAAACCTACTAGATTTAATATCCACCAACCAGTGGTTGACTTCGGGAGAGGCCTGAAAGACGCTGGGGGTAAGACACCTTGCTAAGTATTTCACGGCGAGTAGAGCTCCTATACCATTTTTTTAGTCCAATAATGGTATAATGGATACAAATTTCTATTGCACTTTGTGTTTATTTTCCCGATCATTTTTAAAAAAACTCAGTTTTCAGTCATGAATAAATGTTCGTGTTTACATCTAGAGGCTGAAAATACGTGCAGAGTTGGTCCTGCTCTCAGGTGCAAAGTAGATAAATTGTAACAAGTCTAAGCAATTCTGTGTGCCTGGCTTCAAACTTAAGGCCCCATCCACACCACCGTAGAATTTGTTCGTATATTTGCGGGAAGGTGTCCGGGCCGTAGAAAGCCTCTGCAAAATTTAGGACATGTCCTATCTATTGCTTTGTATGGAGGGTGCTCCCATACAAAATGGGCCGAAAATGCGGGTGGCTGTCCGCGGCCGCCAGTGTCCGTAATCTTTCACCGTGATTACGGGCACGGCCATGTGCATGAGGCTGAATACGTTTTAGCCACATTGATACATTGTATTAAATGACAGGAGAGAGATTTGTGCAACCCATGTATTTAGCTCTCAGAGGATTGCCTCTGTGATCTCCCCCTGCTCTATAATATGCTGCCTGCAAATCGGACAGCACCCGCCAGTCCTGGGACCTCACTTTAAATATTATTGGCTAGAGGCGCATGCGCGAAGCTCAAGAGACAGGACGCACCTGATGTGAGCTCCCCTAGCACCGCGCAAGCCGTTTTAGCGCTGTGTTTCACACCTCCTCAGCAGCCGAAGAGTCTGGTCAGACTCAGTATGACCCGGACCAACAAAACCAATCTCAGAGGACCGGCGACAGCGGCCCCCTCTCAGACAATCCTGGAGATCTTCCGCACCACGAGGCAATCCATCATGGCCGACCCGGCCATAACTCAGGTCAGTGAGTGCTCCTCGTCGGTGGATCCCTCCCCGCCGCACTCACCTCCAGAAGTACCGATCCACACTGACACTGATGATCTGTTCAGGAACATAGCTGCTCTGTTCCGAACAGAACTGGCACAAGCGGTTGCCGATTTTTCCCGCCAAATCCATGAGGTGGGTCAGAGTCTCTGACATGGAGACCAGAGCAGAAGACATGGCGG